>NC_135672.1:5635634-5831915 GCF_964188315.1 Podarcis muralis | reverse complement strand
ACATCCTTATATTATCTATCTACTATATTAACCCTCAACAAAGGTCCGTATAGTTAAAGCGATGGTTTTCCCAGTAGTGATGTATGGAAGTGAGAGCTGGACCATCAAGAAGGCTGATCGCTGAAGAATGGATGCTTTTGAATTCTGGTGCTGGAGGAGACTCTGGAGAGTCCCATGGACTGCAAGAAGATCAAACCTCTCCATTCGGAAGGGAATCAGCCCGGAGTGGTCACTGGAAGGGCAGATCGTGAAGCTGAGGCTCCAAGACTTTGGCCACCTCATGAGAAGAGAAGACTCCCTGGAAAAGACCCTGATGTTGGGAATGATGGAGGCACAAGGAGAAGGGTACGACAGAGGGCAATTTGGTTGGACAGTGTTCTCGAAGCTACCAGCATGAGTTTGACCAAACTGCGGGAGGCAGTGGAAGACAGGAGGGCCTGGCGTGCTCTGGTCCAGGGGGTCACGAAGAGTCAGACACGACTAAACAACAACAACAATATCTCAAGGGCTGCCCCATAGAAACTTGTTTTCTGCTGCTCCAGAGGGTAGGACCCAAACCAGTGGATTCAAATGACAGCAAAGGTGATTCCGACCAAACATCTGGAAGACCTTTCTGACAGCAAGGGCCATTTGACTGTGAAACGGGCGACCTTAGAAGATGGTAGACTGTCCTGCATTTGGAGGTTTTTTAAACAGAGGTTGGACGGCCACCTGTCAGGGATTCTTTAGCTGGGATTCCTGCATTGCAGGGGGTTGGACTAGATGGCCCTCAGGGTCCCTTCCAAATTTGCAACGCTTTGGTTCTATGACTTCCATCCCCAAACACAGACAGCTGCCTCATGTTGAAAAGTCAAGGAGTGGTTCAGAATTCCTCTTTTACTTCCTCCTCCTTTCCTTCCCCTGCTTCCTCTGTTTGGCTAGGCAGCCGTTTGGCTTTGATAATTTACTTTTAATAAGCCAGAGTCAAATGAGACGTGGATGGAGAACCGTCTCCTCCCGAACAGCGCAGAGCTCAAAGCATCCCATAATCGCATCGCCTTCTCTCTCTCTCTCTCACTCTCCACCCGCCACTCTCTGCCTCGCAGGCATCTCGTAAACCGTAAAGGAACGTTGAGGAAAAAACACTAAAAACTCTTTATCTGTCAAGATTCAAGGATCAGCCCCGCCAGCGAGTCAATAATTAATGGGGCATGTTTACAATACATCATTACAGCTGAGAGTGTGAAATTCTCACTGGAAGAATTTCCAGGTTTTTCATCGTAGGGGATGGCGGAGAGGCAAACAGACCATTCTGTCCGTCCTTTGGGAGAGCCCGGAAGAGAAACCAAAGCTGGTCTCGTGGGAAGGCTGCAGAGATCCGGGTTCAAATCCCCGTTCAGCCATGCCACTCGCTTGATATCAGGTTCCCCATCCCAAAACACAGTAACTCCTAGGCCACCTCCACACATTCAACACTTATGACACAGCTTTATACACGGTCCTGACTTCCAGCAAATAATTCTGGGAGATGTAGTTTGCACCCGTAACAAACTAAAGCTCCCAGAATAATTTGCCAGAGCCCAGGACCATTTATAAAGCTGTATAAAGGGGCTGGCCTGTGTGGCTAAAGTCTCATTTATATCTTACTAAGGAGACAGAGGCGGAAGGGTCCACCAAGGGTCATCTAGTCCAACCCTGGGCAATGCAGGAATCTTTTGCCCAACACAGGGTTCGAGCCCACAACCCTGGGATGAAAGAGTCCCATACTCTGCTGACTGAGCTATCCCAGAGCTATCATGCCACATTAAACAGTCATAAGGTAAAGGTAAAGGGACCCCTGACCATTAGGTCCAATCATGGCCGACTCTGGGGTTGCGGTGCTCATCTCGCTTTACTGGCCAAGGTACAGCTTCCGGGTCATGTGGCCAGCATGACTAAGCCACTTCTGGCGCACCAGAGCAGCGGACGGAAACGCCATTTACCTTCCCGCCGGAGTGTTACCTATTTATCTACTTGCGCTGGTGTGCTTTCGAACTGCTAGGTGGGCAGGAGCAGGGACCGAGCAACGGGAGCTCACCCCGTTGCGGGGATTCGAACCTCCGACCTTCTGATCAGCAAGTCCTAGGCTCTGTGGTTTAACCCACAGCGCCACCCATGTCTTCCCCCAAATAATTCTGGGAGCTGTAGTGTGTTATGGGTGCAGAGAGATGTTATGAGACCCCTATTCCCTCCTGGAGAACCACAACTCCCAGGATTTCCTGTGAACAGGGATTGCTCTGAAAATTGGACCTCTGTGCATGGTATTGGGTGGGTGTCTTCTAACTACTAAAAGCACCCTTAGCAGACTCCAGGTCCCAGTTTTATTTGGGGTTTAAATGTATGGGGAGATAAAGAAAGTCATTTTACACAGTTAAACTATGGAACTCCAGTGATGGCCACCAACTTTGATGATGATGATGATGATGATGATGATGATGATGAAATTTATTATTTATACCCCGCTCATCTGGCTGGGTTTCCCCAGCTACTCTGAGCGGCTCCCAACAGAATATTAAAAACACAATAAAACATCAAACATTTAAAACTTCCCTAAAATGGGCTGCCTTCAGATGTCTTCTAAAAGTCAGATAGTTGTTTATTTCCTTGATATCTGGTGGGAGGGCATTCCACAGGGCGGGTGCCACCACCGAGAAGGCCCTCTGCCTGGTTCCCTGTAGCTTTGCTTCTCGCAATGAGGGAACCGCCAGAAGGCCCTCGGCGCTGGACCGCAGTGTCCGGGCAGAACGATGGGGGTGGAGATGCTCCTTCAGGTATACAGGACCGAGGCCATTTAGGGCTTTAAAGGTCAGCACCAACACTTTGAATTGTGCTCAGAAACATACTGGGAGAGTGTTAAAAATTCATGGAGGGGAGGCTGTCAATGCCACGCTCTGCCTCTACTGCTGGAGGCAGAAATGCTTCCGGTTTATGTTCCCAGCCTTCATGGCCCGCTTGCAGACATCGTTGTAGCACATGGCTTGTCTGCTAATGGACCTGGTGCCTGAAGCCTGCTCCCCATAGAGCGCATTGTTACCGGGAAATTGGGGGGGGGGTGAGAGACCATTACCAAATGTAGCAATTCACTGATAAATGGCTCAATGGGGAAACTTTAGAGATTCATAAGAAATCACATGGTTGCATTCATCTTCTCAGTTTCTGAAATATACTCGGAGTTGAGTGTGGATTTCATGCTCTTTATTCAGCTCATAGTAGTGAGGAATGAAAGTTCCCCCAAAATATCTGCTTTATATACATTAGTTACACAATGGGTCACACGGGATTGGCTAATTCTGGGATTCTCCTGTCGGCCAATCAGGTTGCAGATTCACTTCCACGGATTGCGGATTGGGTGGCTCCTGCGGACCAATCAGACTGCTGCATTCTGGATCCTATTGTTCTAGGACCAATCAGACTGCTGCAATCTGGATCCTATTGTTCTAGGACCAATCAGACTGCTGCATTCTGGATCCTATTGTTCTAGGACCAATCAGACTGCTGCTTTTCGGATCCTATTCAACTCAGTGCATAACAGTTTCAATGGCATTCAGGACCCAGGGAAGTGAGGTATGGGGGTGGGGTGAGTGAGCCCACCATAATCCCTGAGGTTTACAATGATGTCCACAGGCCCTTTCCTTCCCAAGGAGTCATGACCAGTGATATCCTGCCCCAAGGGTGTCAGACAGATAACCACCTCAGTCACAATGCCTACCCACCCCATAGTCGGACAGGACAAAGGGGTGTGTTTGACTTGACTCAGGGACCCAGGAACTGTCAATGCTTTCCTTTGCACTATTTGAGTGACAGGTTCCACCTTTTCTGTGACATATCTATGATGACTTGATGATGCTTCTGCAAATGTAAAGTCATACCTCATGTTACGTCCGCTTCATGTTACGTTCTTTCAGGTCGCATCCTGCAGCGACCCAGAAGTATCGGAAAGGGTTACCGGAAAGGGTTTCGCCGCTCGCGCATACAGAGAAGCACAAAATGATGTTGCGTGCATGCGCAGAAGCAGCGAATCGCGCCGCGCCGCTGCGGGTTGCGCTCTTTTCATGTTGCGAACGGGCCTCCGGAACGGATCCTGTTCACAACCAGAGGTACCACTGTATTACGGGAAACTTCAAAATACTGATTTGTCTGGGGCTTCTAGCTGCTTCTTCTATGTGGTAGTTTGAAGTCTTGTTGCAACAATAAAGATCAGGCCTATGGGCCGCTGTTTTGCTTCTACCTCCTGGCTGAAGTCTCTTGCTTGTGACCACCGACCTGAACGTATGGGAGCCAAGGTTAGGCAATTGCGGAGTGCTCCAATGACACCCTTATACAACATCGCTGGGGATCCTGCCATCTTCCTTTCTGCGTACATAGCCAAGCCAGCGAAGACATCACTGAGACAGGAGTGTGGGGATGTGGGTTTGGGGAGAGCACATCCTCGTTTAAGACTCTGCCCTGCCACGTGATGCCGCAAATCTTCCAGACACAACGCATGTAGAAGGCGTTGAGGCATCACTCCTGACAGTTGCAACTTGCCCACAACTCGCTTCCACAAAGCAGCGTACTCAACGCACACGCCTGCAGGCCTTCATCTTGACATCGGTCATTAGCATCACATTCTCCCATACCTTTGGGGAGATGGCAATCCTCCTTTATTCCTGCCGCCGCCACCAGCACATTTACCTGGCCAAGAACAAGGTATGCGATGCAGTACGTTTAATCAGCTCCATCTGGTACGCAGGCTGAGACCCTACCTGCCCGCAGACTGTCTCGCCAGAGTGGTGCATGTTCTAGTTATCTCCTGCTTGGACTACTGCAATGCGCTCTATGTGGGGCTACCTTTGAAGGTGACCTGGAAACTACAACTAATCCAGAATGTGGCAGCTAGACTGGTGACTGGGAGCGGCCGCCGAGACCACGTAACACCGGTCTTGAAAGACCTACATTGGCTCTCAGTACGTTTCCGAGCACAATTCAAAGTGTTGGTGCTGACCTTTAAAGCCCTAAACGGCCTCGGCCAGTAGACCTGAAGGAGCATCTCCACCCCCATTGTTCTGCCCGGACACTGAGGTCCAGCTCCGAGGGCCTTCTGGTGGTTCCCTCGCTGCAAGAAGCCAAGTTACAGGGAACCAGGTAGAGGGCCTTCTCGGTGGTGGCACCTGCCCTGTGGAACGCCCTCCCACCAGATGTCAAAGAGAAAAACAACTACCCAACTTTTAGAAGACATCTGAAGGCAGCCCTCTTTAGGGAAGCTTTTAATGTTTAATAGGTTATTGTATTTTAGTGTTTTGTTGGAAGCCGCCCAGAGTGGCTGGGGAAACCCAGCCAGATGGGCGGGGTATAAATAATAAATTATTATTATTATTATTATTATTATTATTATTATTATTATTATTATTATTTCATTAAACAAAATTAACAAAAACGGAGGCTGTGCGATTCCTTAGCGTTCCTCAGAGCACGGTTTCCTTATCTTATCCCTGGCTTTATTACAGTTACAACAACGGCCAGTTGCTCAGGCAGGCCTTGGGAAGCAAAGGTCCAGGCTTCTCTCAGCTCATGATGGTATTTGACTGCTGGTTCTAAATGTGTTTCAAGGCATTTTAACTCTTGCTTCTCCTCCCCGCCCCCCCGCGCCCCGCCCCTCGGTTGCTACTGGCTGCAGAGAGGGGGGGCAAATGAGGTCAGCGCAAGAGGTGAAGCATGTAAGCGGAAGATCGGAGGACTGGGAGGTGAAGGGGGGAGAGTAGAAGGAGAGTTACAGATTGAAGAAAGCTGTTCACAGGCTGCTATTACCACCAAATTGGAGGCCAAGGCTTTCGCTGCGGAATAAGGCAGGGAACATTTCCCAAGGGGCTTCTGGGGAGAGAGACGGAGACCCTGCAATTTCCCTCTTTGCCAAGCCAAGCAACTCCAGAACCTGCTCTTGAGACGCTGAGAGCAAAAGGCAAAAAGGGGGGGAAAGATCACCCAAATCTGGTGTAACGTAGCCACAGACAAATAAAAGTTTTCTGGGGGCATCAGAGGCGGGAAGAGACGTAATCTCTCCTCTTTGAAAGCAAGCTGGTGGTGAAATATTTGAGGAGCGAAAGGGGAGACTCCTGTTGCGAATTTGCTTCTGCAAAACCTACTCTTTTGCATTTCATCTCTCTGCCTCCAGATGTTTGCATAATTTCCTGGGTATTGCCAGCATATGGGTAGATGAGCTTCTGTCCACCAAGGGCCGTATTCTCTCTGGTAGAACCTGCCGGGGGCCACGTCCAGGGATTGGGAGGGGCCCAAGCCAGCAGTGGTGCCTAAATCATCAAAGGATGATGTGAAGCCTCTGTTACTTGGCAAAGCCCCAAACCCGACTGGATCTGAGGACAGCAGAGAGTCAGTAATCAGAGACCGGGTATCTAAATGCAGATGTCATTGTCACGAATATATGTGGTTATATGCATATTAAAGGTAAAGGTAAAGGGACCCCTGACCATTAGGTCCAGTCGTGGCCAACTCTGGGGTTGCGGCGCTCATCTCGCTTTATTGGCCGAGGGAGCCGGCATACAGCTTCCGGGTCATGTGGCCAGCAGGACTAAGCCGCTTCTGGCGAACCAGAGCAGCGCACGAAAATGCCGTTTACCTTCCTGCCGGAGTGGTACCTATTTATCTCCTTGCACTTTGATGTACTTTCCAATTGCTAGGTTGGCAGGAGCAGGGACCGAGCAACGGGAGCTCACCCCGTAGTGGGGATTCGAACCGCCAACCTTCTGATCGACAAGTCCTAGGCTCTGTGGTTTAACCCACAGCGCCACCAGCGTCCCTTTATATGCATATTAGTACACATTATTTGGGTGGAGGTCTGGACTGAAAAATTCAGAGCAGTGCAGATGTTTCGGGATGACAGCGTTTCAGTTCAGTTCCGTTCCAGAAAGTGTGAACTGGGTAAGTATTGCCTTTAACCATGAAATGAATCAAATTTGAGTCCCTCCATTTCTGAACGTCCTACAAGCCAGCCTTATGAGTCGCTGCAGGGCCTGTGAGCGATGCTGATTGCTATTTTCCTATTAGTAGTTCTGCCGCTCCTGCTACTATTTCCGATCACGGCATTCCGAGGAAAATGATTCAGATCACAAGGGGAAAAGTCCATCTAGAAAAAGCACCTCAACCTAGTTAGCAGCTTCTTTTTAAGAAAGAGGTTCCAAAAAGCTCCGCCAGGTCTGTTTTTAACAGCACCAGCTGTTTATATCGCAAATGGATGGGGGTGGTGTTTAGATTAATCCATATGTGAGCAAATCGCTTGCTGTTTGAAACCTCCGCATGCTTGAGTCAGAGAATGTTTTATATATGACTGTGTTTTTACATACACACCCACAGTTCTGTTTGCTTTCGGTGTGGGATCAATTGACTGAGATGCGTTAATGTGTCAGGGGACTGGAGATTACCAAATTGACAGCTCTGCAGCTTCGCCATCAGAAGCGGGAGCGATGAACTGCATTGTGCGCACGCACACACACACCCCAATTCGGTTCCAGGCCCCGTTCCAGATCTGTGGGAGGCCCCTGATCGACCCCTTGAAGGGCTGCCTCACAAATGACAGAACAAGCTTGTTTTCTGCTACTCCAGAGGACCTGAACCAATGGATTCTAGTTACAAGAAAGGAGATTCCCGCTCAATGTTTCATTAGCCCAAAAATGGGAAAGGAGCGAGGTCCCAACCAAAGAAGAATGGCAACTTAAACCGATGGATTATTACACGCAGTACGTTTAAAGACGACTGGAGGATGTTTACGGAACATATGGGTGAAAACTGTGCTCATTAAGTATTGATGGATGTAACAAGGGATTACTGAATGGTTTAGTTCAGGGGTCAGCAAACTTCTTCAGCAGGGGGCGGGTCCACGCCCCTTCATCCCTGCTTAAAAAAAGGTAAAGGTACCCCTGCCCGTACGGGCCAGTCTTGACAGACTCTAGGGTTGTGCGCCCATCTCACTTAAGAGGCCGAGGGCCAGCGCTGTCCGGAGACACGTCCGGGTCACGTGGCCAGCGTGACAAGCTGCATCTGGCAAGCCAGCGCAGCACACGGAAACGCCGTTTACCTTCCTGCTGGTAAGCGGTCCCTATTTATCTAATTGCACCCGGGGGTGCTTTCGAACTGCTAGGTTGGCAGGCGCTGGGACCGAGCAACGGGAGCGCACCCCGCCGCGGGGATTCGAACCGCCGACCTTTCGATCGGCAAGCCCTAGGCGCTGAGGCTTTTACCCACGTTATATCCGTTAATTTCATTCTCCATTCTTCAACCGTGGGCATTTCTTCTTGTTTCCATTTCTGGGCCAGAAGAGTTCTAGCTGCTGTTACTGCATACAAAAATACTTTCTGGTCCTTCCTTTTTATCTCACCACCTAGAATTCCTGATAGGAATGCTTCTGGTTTTTTAACAAATGTATATTTCAATATTTTCTTTATCTCATTATATATCATTTCCCAGAAGCACGGGGGCTCTTAATCTCAGGGTTGTGGGTTCAGGACCCACATCGGGCATTGCATGGGGTTGAACCAATGGGTTCCAACTCTATGATTCTAATGTACTTCTGTGATGCATGAGGGAAGGGAGGGAATTCAGGTTTGTTCGCATCTAAGTGTAAACCCACCTAATCTGAATTTTTCAAAACAACACGTGGGCCGAAACACAGCCTTCCTTCAAAACTCACACGCCTCTGAATTTTGCGGCTCAGTTCTGCAGCAAAGTACAGTGGTGCCTCGCAAGACGAAATTAATCCGTTCTGCGAGTCTCTTCGTCTTGCGGTTTTTTCATCTTGCGAAGCACGGCTATTAGCGGCTTAGCGGCTATTGACGGCTTAGCGGCTTAGCGGCTATTAACGGCTTAGCGGCTTAGCGGCTATTAACGGCTTAGCGGCTATTAACGGCTTAGCGGCTTTAAGAAAAAGGAAACAAACTCGCAAGAACTCGCCAGACGTTTCGTCTTGCGAAGCAAGCCCATAGGGAAATTCGTCTTGCGGAACGACTCAAAAAACGGAAAACCCTTTCGTCTAGCGAGTTTTTCGTCTTGCGAGGCATTCGTCTTGCGGGGCACCGCTGTACAAAAACGAACATGGTAAAACGTGCACCAAAATGCATGTATTCATGAAAGTGTTGTAGCCAAAAATAAACAAATTATTATTGGGGGGGGAGGATAGCTGTGCAAAAATGTGTCTATCGGGCAAAAAAATGTATACAAATGTGTGCATATTGGGAGGAAACGCCGGTGAATTTTCACAAGGGCCTTTGAAAGGGGAAAAATTGCAAGTGTAAATACGGTGAGAGGGGTTTAACAAAAGAAACCTTTTGGAGGTCCCAAGTCGCAAGGTGCTTAGACTGGTCTCAACTAGGGCCAGGGCCTTTTCAGTACTGGCCCCGACTTGGTGGAACGCTCTGTCACAAGAGACTTGGGCCCTGCAGGACTTGACATCTTTCCGCAGGGCCTGCAAGACAGAGCTGTTCCGCCTAGCCTTTGGTTTGGACTCAGTCTGACCCTTATGTTTCCCTCACCTTATGGTTTTGATCTATGGGCTACTATTAAAACGAGGCTGCATTTTAAATTGTATTTTTAACCTGTATTTTAAATTGTCGTCCCCCCCCCCATTATGTTTTTATTGTAATTTTACTGGTGTTAGCCACCCCTGAGTCGGGCTCTGGCTGGGGAGGGAGGGGTATAAATAAAATATTATTATTATTATTATTATTATTATTATTATTATTATTATTATTATTATTGAATACGGCAAACTGAAAATGATGGTCCACATCCGCAGCATACCGTGGTACCTCGGGTTACAAACACTTTGGGTTACAAACTCTGCTAATCCAGAAGTAGTACCTCAGGTTGAGAACTTTGCCCCAGGATGAGAATGGAAATCGCGTGCCGGCGGTGCGGCGGCAGGCCCCATTAGCAAAAGCGTGCCTCAGGTTAAGAACGGTTTCCGGTTAAGAACGGACCTCCGGAACGAATCAAGTCCGTAACCCGAGGTACCACTGTATATTTAAAGCAGTATCGTATTGCTTTAAACCGTCATGGTGGCTTCCCACCCCCCAAAGGATTCTGGGAATTCTGGTCATCTATCCTAACCGCCTGCAATGCAGGAATCTTTCTGCCCAGCGTGAAACTCGAACCCAAGACCCTGGGATTAAGAGTCCCATGCTCTCCCGACCGAGCTAGGGAACTGTGCTGTGGGAGCTGTAGCTCTGGGAGGCGACGCCTAGCCACTCCCAGCGCCCCTTTAGCAAACTAACATTCCCGGCGCCGGCGCCACCCTTCTCATCGCAGACCCACTGAAGTGAATGAAAGCGCATTGGCTGCGTCCCAATCTGTTTCGGTGGGCCTGCTTTGAGGAGAGCTGGCACCGGATGCCGCCCGTGATTCTCGACCCCAGAAACGAAGCGTGTGCCAAATTCTCCCTTTTCTGCCACGGAGCCAGCCTTCGTTCGCGTGTTCACCTTCAAGCGTCCCTTCTCGCTATTATTATTCTTCCCAGGCCTGCTAATTATCTCCTCTCTTTGTGTTTCAGAAAGTGCGTCCGCGTCCTCCCACAATCCCCTCCTCCTCCCTGGGTTCCATCTTGTTTGCTCTGCCCCTGCCTCCTTAAAATAAAAACAGTCTTTTGCTAATTATCGGGGGAGCAACGTTGGTCTCAGGGAAAGGTGGGAGAACATTGTGTTTGGCTGAAGAAAGAAATGCATTTCCTTTTTTTTTTTTTTTTTTTGAAAATAATATTTATTACTTTTCCAACAATTAAACACTACAAAAAAAAGAGGGGGGGAAACAAACAATACAATATAATACAATACAAAAACACTACATAACACTAACACATTAAACTAACAAAACCAAACAAAAACAATTTAAAACCCATCAAACAATTTCAGTATCTTATCTTTCATTCACTTATTTCAACGACCTCCTCACACCTCCCTTTTTGTCGTCCACTTCTGTTAATTGTTTCAGCAATTCCTTTCCATCTTCCTCTGTTTTCTATCCTATAATTATCTTAACACATTCTAACCTTATTTTTCCTTTAATATTCTATTAATCTATTTATACTTAATTCCTTATAACATTTCTACTAAAGCCATATAACTTCATTCCAACATTCTTCTAACATTCATTAATTTTACAGTATTTCTGTAAATAGTCTTTAAACTTTTTCCAGTCTTCTTCCACCGACTCTTCTCCCTGGTCTCGGATTCTGCCAGTCATTTCCGCCAATTCCATGTAGTCCATCAACTTCATCTGCCATTCTTCCCGGGTGGGTAAATCTTGTGTCTTCCAATACTTCGCGATGAGTATTCTTGCTGCTGCTGTTGTTGCATACATAAAAAAAGTTCTATCCTTCTTTAGCACCAATTGGCTGACCATGCCCAGGAGAAAGGCCTCTGGTTTCTTCAGGAAGGTATATTTGAATACCTTTTTCATTTCATTATAAATCATCTCCCAGAATGTCTTAATCCTTGGGCATGTCCACCAAAGGTGAAAGAATGTGCATTTCCTCCTCGCTAGGATGCAACGATTTCTGCTGAGGATCGTGTCCACGCCCCGAGTCCTTGGGGTGGGTGGGGTGGTCAGGGGTGGCCCAAGACGCCCCCATTGCCATCCCCACAACTGGGGGGGGGGGCGAGGTTCTGCAAGGGCACTCTCCTCTCACAAAACTTGGTGCCAAAACTTGTGGCGCTTTTCCAGTGAAGGCGGTGAAGGTCCTGTGTGAGTGCCTGGAGGCGGTTGGAGGATGGATGGCAGCTAACAGATTGAGGTTGAATCCTGACAAGAGAGAAGTAGGGTTTTCGGGGGACGGGGGCGGGCGGGTGTGGAGGACTCCCTGGTCTTCAATGGGGTCACTGTGCCCCTGAAGGACCAGGTGCGCAGCCTGGGGGTCATTTTGGACTCACAGCTGTCCATGGAGGCGCAGGTTAATTCTGTGTCCAGGGCGGCTGTCTACCAGCTCAACCTGGTATGCAGGATGAGACCCTCCCTGCCCGCAGACTGTCTTGCCAGAGTGGTGCATGCTCTGGTTATCTCCTGCTTGGACTACTGCAATGCGCTCTGTGTGGGACTACCATTGAAGGTGACCCGGAAACTACAATTAATCCAGAATGCGGCAGCTAGACTGGTGACTGGGAATGGCCGCTGGGACCACATAACACCGGTCCTGAGAGATCTGCATTGGCTCCCAGTACGTTTCCAAGCACAATTCAAAGTGTTGGTGCTGACCTTGAAAGCCCTAAATGGCCTTGGCCCAGTATACCTGAAGGAGCGTCTCCACCCCCATCGTTCAGCCCGGACACTGAGGTCCAGCTCCAAGGGCCTTCTGGCGGTTCCCTCATTGCGAGAAGTGAGGTTACAGGGAACCAGGCAGAGGGCCTTCTCGGTAGTGGCGCCCGCCCTGTGGAACGCCCTCCCAGCAGATGTGAAGGAAATAAGCAGCTATCCTATCTTTAAAAGACATCTGAAGGCAGCCCTGTTTAGGGAAGTTTTTAATATTTAATGCTGTATTGTTTTTAACACTTTATTGGGAGCCGCCTGGGGTGGCTGGGGAAACTCAGCCAGATGGGCAGGGTATAAATAAATTATTATTATTATTATTATTATTATTATTATTATTATTATTATTTCCAGAGGTTATTATTTCAGGAAGATTCTGCTGCCCGATGCAGCTGCTTCACCCTGCCTCATCTGTGGGCCGGCACTGGGTGCAAGGTTTCAGACAGGGGGTGTTCCTAGCCTTGCCTGGGGGTGGCAGGGAATGAGCCGGGGACATTCTGCAGGCAAAGCAGCCCCCCAATAAAGCAAGATTCTAGTCCTCATCGTCCTGCCTAAAGGGCTGGTTGAAACAGAGATACAGGGCTCAGTGCCATCGGGATTGACAGGGTCCTTCTCAGTCCTAACTGGAGACGCTCAGGATTTGAACCCAGACCTTCTACTTGCCAAACAGGGGCTCTACCACCGAGAAAAATCGCTCTCCCTTGTAATGTTTCCCCTGGGCACTAGACCAAGTGATAGCTCGGTCAGCAGAGCTTGAGGCTCTCAGGGTCGTGGCATTCGAGCCCCACATTGGGCAAAAGATTTCTGCAACACAGCAGGTTGGGCTAGATGACCCCTGGGGTTCCTTCCAACTCTACAATGCTATGATATAAGTGCTGACTAGCATGTATTTCTTTTTTTTAACAACAAAAAAGATCAAGCTGCTTTTTTCTAATTTATCTTCAGCCGGGATTATTGCAGTCTTTTGCGATGCAATTTGAAAACATATTACACTTGGTTGGTATCTGCGTCTCAGGGAGCGAGAGGGAGGAGGAGGGACGGAGACGAATGAATGATCTTTAAAACTAGGAGAACATGGAGGGAAGTCGGTAGGTGAAGTTTTAATACAGGTCTTCCTTGTTTGTGTTTTTTCCCCAACTGGGGTGCAGGATTGCCAGGTCAGTTGCATCCAAGCCCTGAGTTTCAGAGCCCAAACCTGGGACCAGCCCCTGACGATGTCTCAGGCCCTGGAGATAGAATCATAGAACTTTAGAGTTTGAAGGGACGGGGAAGATCCGCAACAAAAAATCAGCACAACAAACTGTTTCTTTTCTTTTTTCCATTTTTTTTATTAGTTTTCACAATATTATAAACACACACACACACACACACACACACACACAAGACAAACAAACATAAATCATAGCCTTATTGAAAATTACACTTATTAACTTTGTTAAGTGACTTCCTCGCTTCCTCTTGGTTGAATTTCATGTCCTTTTAGCGGTTTTCCAAATCCCAATTCTTATGAAGTTTAACTTAAACATTAACATCCTTAAATCTTCACCTTATGGAATTAAACATATTAATTCATCACTTAACATAAATAAAATCCTAGGCCAATTAAGTATCTGCAAGCTGTTTTCAGTTAATTTAACTTAACAAATTTAACTAGATAATCATTAAATTTATTCCACTCTTCCTGATACTCCTCCTCCTTCTGGTCTTCCGGTTAAGTCGGCTAGCTCCGAAAAATCCATCATCTTCCTCTGCCATTCTTCTATCTTTGGTAATTCTTGGGTTTTCCACTTTTTAGTGGAAAACAAACTGTTTCAAAAGGACCGGAGCAAATTTACTGTATTTTTTGCTCTATAAGATTCACTTTTTCCCTCCTAAAAAGTAAGGGGAAATGTGTGTGAGTCTTATGGAGCGAATGCAGGCTGCGCAGCTATCCCAGAAGCCAGAACAGCAAGAGGGGTTGCTGCTTTCACTGCGCAGCGATCCCTCTTGCTGTTCTGGCTTCTGGGATTCAGAATATTTTTTTTCTTGTTTTCCTCCTCCAAAAACTAGGTGCGTCTTGTGGTCTGGTGCGTCTTATAGAGCGAAAAATACGGTATATTATATATGAAAGAGCATTGTAAACATCTGAATACGTTTGTAGGTTTGAGTTGAAATGTTCTGTAATGTGAACACAAGGAACTGATTTACATTGAATGAGGGGAAATACAAAAAGGTAAAAAAGTGGTCATAAAAATGCTAAGAATTAAGTAATTCTGTTTGGAAGTCAGAAAGGGGGGCAGGGGAAGGTCGATGCTCAGTCTGAGCAATGCTTGTGGTTATGGAATTATGTAATGGAACTGTGATTATGATAAAATTGAAAAATTAATGAAAATTAATTTTTGGAAGGGACCCTGAGGGTCACCCAGTCCAACCCCTTGGAACACAGGAATCTCTTGCCCAATGTGGGGCTTGAACCCACAACCTGGGGATTTAGAGCCTCGTGCTCTACCGATTGAGCTATCCCAGCTCATGAAGGGTAACTGGGAGAGGGGAGGGGAGCGTGCAGGTTCGTCCGCCAAGTTATCCTGCGTTTGTGACAGCACAGCTCTGGTTCCCTGCAGATGCTGGTTGTCCAAAACCAGAGCACCCAATTATTTAGTTATTTGCTGAGAACACTGGCAGTTGTAAACTGGGAGACCTTTTAAGCTGAAGAGCAATGTGGCTGATGTGCAGTCACAACTAGGTAGCCTTACACTGTAGAAGGCATGGCACAAAAGGAAAAGGGGACAGGGAGGGAAAAGGAAAAGTATATATTTCTGTAAAGGGACCCCTGACCATCAGGTCCAGTCACGGACGACTCTGGGGTTGCGGCGCTCATCTCGCTTTATTGGCCGAGGGAGCCGGCGTACAGCTTCCGGGTCATGTGGCCAGCAGGACTAAGTCGCTTCTGGCGAACCAGAGCAGCGCACAGAAACGCTGTTTACTTTCCCGCCAGAGCAGTACCTATTTATCTACTTGCAATAGGGACGCGGGTGGCGCTGTGGGTAAAACCTCAGTGCCTAGGACTTGCTGATCGCATGGTCGGTGGTTCGAATCCCCGCGGCGGGGTGCGCTCCCGTCGTTCGGTCCCAGCGCCTGCCAACCTAGCAGTTCGAAAGCACCCCCGGGTGCAAGTAGATAAATAGGGACCGCTTACTAGCGGGAAGGTAAACGGCGTTTCCGTGTGCTGCGCTGGCTCGCCAGATGCAGCTTCGTCATGCTGGCCATGTGACCCGGAAGTGTCTGCGGACAGCGCTGGCTCCCGGCCTCTAGAGTGAGATGAGCGCACAACCCTAGAGTCTGTCAAGACTGGCCTGTACGGGCAGGGGTACCTTTACCTTACCTTTTTACTTTGACGTGCTTTCGAACTCCTAGGTTGGCAGGAGCAGGGACCGAGCAACGGGAGCTCACCCCATCGTGGGGATTCGAACCGCCGACCTTCTGATCGGCAAGTCCTAGGCTCTGTGGTTTAGACCACAGCGCCACCCGTGTCCCATATATTTCTGTCTGGATGGTGACATTTCAAGCTGAAGAACTTGAGATTTATTGGAGGGGAGGTCTGAGCATGTTTAAGGAGTGTTTGAGGCCATTCTTGCATTGCAGGGAATTGGACTAGACGACGAGGGTGTGTGATTTTAGGGGGTGAAACTTTATTTTCTGGCAAATTTCTGCCGTGAGAAAGACTTAAAAAATATGTTTTCAGGTGTGAGGAATTCAAATCTGCTATCATTTTTGTGATTGGGCAAAAATTTGAAGAGCAACTTGTAGTCTATGCTAGTCGGACTACAAGAAGTTTTGTAAGGAGAAATACATGAAATATTGCTAAGTAGAGAAAGAATAGAGATATTGATTAAGAGATTTAAATGTAATAGTGGAAGTAAGAAATGTATATTAAGTGAATAGATTGGAAAAAAATTCAGATGTGAGTGATGGAAGTAAAAAAAATGGTATAAGATATGAAAATATGTTTAATGATTGTTGAAAATGATACGTTGCAAAATCAATAAAAATTTATATAAATAAATAAATAAATAAAGAATACATGTGGCCCTCTGGACCTCCCCGCCTGGCCCTCAGAACATTCCCCAGGCCACAATCCTCACTGCCTTTGCTTCACACCCTCCTCGCGTGTTTTTGCCTGGCCAGGCAGGGTGCGTCTCTGAAATCTGACCCTGCCTCTCGCTCACCCGGTCAGAGAGGGCAGAGTTTGGACGTAGAAACTTCCTGTGCAATGCAAGCGTTGCTCCGCCCCCTTTTTCCTTCTGCCCCTGCCCACCACTGGTCTCCAGCACTGACTGGCAGCCGGCAGGAAGGTTTTCTCGGCGCTGCCTGGGTATTGAATTGCAGAATTGGGAGGGGCCCTGAGGGTCACCTTGGTCCAACCCCCCTGCAAGGCAGGAATCTAGGCTCTGTGTGTGCTCTAACCACTGAGCCGCACAGCCTCCCCCCAAGGAAGTTGACCTCTGTTCTCCCGGCGTGGGTGACTGAAACCCTCTGCCGCCTCCGCCGCTGCCACCCCGCCCCTCTCGCCTTGAAATCCCGCTTTTCCGGCAGACAACTGGGCTAGGCTGCCGTGTCTCAACCTGTCTGAAGTATCACCCAGCGTGGAGGCGCCATGAGGGAGTGACTGAAAGCAGAAACTCTCTCTTTCTCTCTCTCTCAGGTCACCAACTCGAAATGCCCAAGAGTCATGGATCTGAAGCGCCGGTTTCTGGTTCTGCCAACGCCTCCGTTCCTCTCCGGATCCATCTTTCTTCCCCTCCTCCTCCTCGCTTGGAGACCTGCAATTTAGCAAGGAGCGACAGAAAACACAGAGGGGAAGATTTAGGACTGATAAAAGACAGGGTTTCTTCAAAGCAGCACCTAGTCAAACTGCAGAACTCCCTCTCCCTCTTTTTAACAAATATATATATATATATATTGTTTATGCCTATCAAGTTTATAAAGGTAAAGGTAAAGGGACCCCTGACCATTAGGTCCAGTCGTGGCCGACTCTGGGGTTGCGGCGCTCATCTCGCTTTATTGGCCGAGGGAGCCGGCGTCCAGCTTCCGGGTCATGTGGCCAGCAGGACTAAGCCGCTTCTGGCGAACCAGAGCAGCGCACGGAAAGGCCGTTTACCTTCACACCAGAGCGGTACCTATTTATCTACTTGCACTTTGATGTGCTTTTGAACTGCTAGGTTGACAAGAGCAGGGACTGAGCAACAGGAGCTCACCCCGTCGCGGGGATTCGAACCGCCGACCTTCTGATCGGCAAGTCCTAGGCTCTGTGGTTTAACCCACAGCACCACCTGTGATCAAGTTTATACATTTCACTAATTTCGCTATCATTTTAACATTTCAAAACTTCACTTCCTTCCCCCTTTTTCTACGGCCCCTTAAACTTATTTTTTAATATCTTCTCCATATCCAAATTGACTTAATTTGATCATTTATGCATCTGCTTTAAATATATACGCTTCTCAAACTGCAGGTTATTACAATAATCCTGCCAATGTTCTTATCTGTTTACAGTTTATCTGCAAATATTCAATAAGCCATTTCCATTTTTAAAAAAAAGTTATCTTGATTTCTTATTCTTATGGTAAGTTTCGCCATTTCTGCATATTCCGTAAGTTTTTGTATCCATTCTTCCTTTGCTGGGACTTCTGCTTCTTTCCATTTTGGGGCGAGTGACATTTTTGCCGCTGTAGTTGCATACAGTCACACCTTGTTTTGTGGCCAGGATCCGTTCCGGAGCCCTGGGTCGCTAGCCAAAAAGCAGTTTGCACTTCTGTGCATGTGCAAAGTGCAATTTAGCGCTTCTGCACATGCGTGAGCGGCAAACCCGGAAATAACCCATTCCTGTACTTCCGGGTTTGCACAGACGTTCGCCAGAATGGACACTAGATAAGGCGGACGTTCACGGAGGTATTATGTACATGAATAAGTTTCTATACATTTTAGGGAGTTCTGTCGCTATAATTCCCAAAAGAAAAGCTTCTAAGCTTCTGGGTGTGTGTTTTTTACCAAAGTTATTTGAAACATCCTTTTCAATTCATTATATATCATTTCCCAGTAAGCTTTAACTTTACCAAAAGACCACCCCTCCCAGAACTCCCTCCCGCAGGAGGCAAGGACGACGGCCAACTTAGGTGGCTCCCGAAGAGAATTGGACCAATTCGAGGAAGGAGGAGGACGGATTTGTCGCAGAATCATAGAACTACAGAGTTAGAAGAGACCCCAAGGGCCATCTAGTCCAACCACTGGCCCCTGCCAATGGCTGCTAGCCATTGCTTACATTCTTATGGAACCTCCCAGCCCAGTGGCAGTCTATCTGGATCCCTAAGCCAGGGGTCAGCAAACTTTTTCAGCAGGGGGCCGGTCCACTGTCCCGCAGACCTTGTGGGGGGCCGGACTATATTTTGGGGAAAAAATGAATGAATTTCTATGCCCCACAAATAACCCAGAGGTGCATTTTAAATAAAAGCACACATTCTACTCATGTAAAAACATGCTGATTCCCGGACCGTCTGTGGGCTGGATTTAGAAGGCCATTGGGCCGGATCCGGGCCCTGGGTCTTAGTTTGCCTACCCATGCCCTAAGCTCTGTCTGTCCACTGTGAGAACAGGATACAGTGGTACCTCCGGTTAAGTACTTAATTCGTTCCGGAGGTCCATTCTTAACCTGAAACTGTTCTTAACCTGAAGCACCACTTTAGCTAATGGGGCCTCCAGCTGCTGCCGCGCCGCCGGAGCACAATTTCTGTTCTTATCCTGAAGCAAAGTTCTGAACCTGAAGCACTATTTCTGGGTTAGCGGAGTCTGCAACCTGAAGCGTATGTAACCCGAGGTACCACTGTAATGAAGTAGCTGGGCCACTGGTTTGATCCAGCATGTCCGATTCGAGCTAGTTAGCACATACAGGGTTAAAAACGTGAGAGGCGATGAGCCCAGGTGTGGCCAAGCAGGTGTGCAGATGGCGATCATTTAGAAAGAAGAGCTCAGGAAGTTTAAAATAACAATAACATCCTGTCTCGGGTCAGCATCCGCATCCTCAGCTTTGGTGCCAACTAGGGTGTCACAGAATGTTTACGAACACTCAAATAGCTCTGGGAGAATCATCTGTTGGTCCGGAGGGATGTCACAAAATGCTTAAGAACATTCCAACAGCTCCGGAGGAAGTGTTGCTCACAGGATGCTGGTGATTAGCAAAATTGCAGGGATGAATTGGGAAAACATCAGGAATGCCGGCAAGGTGGAGGGGAAATGGCACCTATCAGGAGCTCAGGAAAGCTTTCCGTCTGGGTTTGGGAAGGTGTACCTGTTTGTGCTCTCTTTCCACAGCTTACCTTTGGATATCTGCTAGCCGCTGTTGTTTGTTCACGTGAGAGATAAGAAAAACAACGCCGTCTTTCTGAATGATGGCGCCATGCCAGGCAGTTCCTCAGCCTCCCAAAGCAAGCATCACCTGCGTCGTTTTTTAAAAAGAAAGGAAGAGATCATCAGGCTGCATGCAAACGTCCATCAAATCAACAACTGCCAAGAGGGGAGGGGGATCAGATCAGACCTGTCCCAACAGAGAGAAATTGCCACCGCCTCATATTTATCTCCCCAGTGAAGAAAATAACAAGAATAACAGAATTAAAAAAATTAAGTAAATCTTTATTGGCCCAGAAATGGAAACAAGAAGAATTACTGACGAAAGAAGAATGGCAGATGAAATTAATGGGCTATGCAGAATTAGATAAGATGACAGGAAGGATTCGAAACCCGCGGGACCAGAGATTCGCAGAGGACTGGAATAAATATGTGAACTACCTGAAAAGCAATTGTAATTAACAGATCACGCTAGTAGGATTACAAGAAGTTTTGTAAGGAGTAAAATACGAAATATCGCAAGGAAGGTTATGAAGAGAGTTATTAGTTAAGATAATTAGAAGTAATAGTGAAATTAAGAAATGTAAATTAAGTGAAAAAGATTGGAAAAATTTCAGATGTGATTGATAGAAGTAAAAAAAAATTGTATAAGATATGAAATTGTGTTAAATGATTGCTGAAAATGATAGGTTAAAAAATTAATAAATATATATAAAAATAAGATAGTCTTTCCAGCTAAAATAAATAAATAAATGTAAGTAAATCAGCATGGGTATGATTTCTCAGCTGTGAAGAACCTCCATACTATTGCCTTGGCTGAAAGATTAAAAATAAATAAATACCTAGCAGCTGCCCTATGGGAGAATCCTTCTCCGCCCCAGCTATTGACTGACATGTTGTGATGTCACAGAATGTTCACAAACATTCCAACGACAGGGAGGGAAGGAAGGGCGAGGTGTGGAATGTTGTCAGGGGTCAGGGGAGCCATGAAAAGATGTACAGGCAAACTCGTCGTTTGGCTGGTGCCAATTAATTGCTTGGGTAATTGTGAAAGCTCTGCGGACAGTTGTACGCTTTAAATGCACATTGTGTCTTGTGTTGCAAACCCCTAAATTTGTTTCCCTGGGGGCGGGGCAGGGAGCTGCGGGGGTTGCAGTGACCCCCCACAACGGGTCACGCAAGCAGATAATCAATAGCAACCGACCCACCTCGCAGAGTCGTCGCAAGGATCACAACCGACAACCTCTCCGGCAAAGGTCTTGTGCAAACGCAAGTTATAATCCGGACATGTTCTTGCAGGGGGAAAAGTTAACCCTCCTGATTAAAAAGCAGAGTTTGCTCCGCTGCCCCTTCTGGAATCGCAACGAGGTGACCTCTTTCCGCCAGCAAGAAAAACACACACACACACACACCAAGCAGTTTGCTCAGAAAGCACACAGATAAATAAATTTTGCATATTAGCCAGGGCCATAAGCATCGCTACCACCCCCAAATCTGCGAGGCTGAGTCTTAAGTGAATTTTTATGGCCAACATTATCAACCCCCCAAGGATACCAACATGGAGGAGAAGCTGACTCCTTCTCCCGAACACTGCCAATTATCTGCCGGCGCATTAGGAAAAGGGGGCAGGAAGAAAAACAGGGTCTTTATGCTGTTTTCTTTTGCGTCGGGTGGAAAACCACCAGGACAGAGTCCCGTGCCCCAGATGTTTCCATCAATATTCATGGCTATGACATACAGGTCACCGACTCTGCAAAGGAAAGCATCGCAGCATCCGGAATTAACACCTCTTTTGCGTGTGTAGGGACGTGGGTGGCACTGTGGGTTAAACCACATAGCTTAGGACTTGCCAATCAGAAGGTCAGCGGTTCGAATCCCCGTGACGGGGTGAGCTCCCGTTGCTCGGTCCATGCTCCTGCCAACCTAGCAGTTCGAAAGCACGTCAAAGTGCAAGTAGATAAATAGGTACCGCTCTGGCGGGAAGGTAAACGGCGTTTCCGTGCACTGCTCTGGTTCGCCAGAAGCGGCTTAGTCCTGCTGGCCACATGACCCAGAAGCTGTACGCCGGCTCCCTTGGCCAGTAAAGCGAGATGAGCACCGCAACCCCAGAGTTGGACACGACTGGACCTAATGGTCAGTGGTCCCTTTACCCTTTACCTTTGCGTGTGTAGGGCATCTTTCTCAGTTCCTCAAATGTGGGGCACGCAGGGCTGCCCCCCGAGGCCGAACCAGGAGCTCGGCCAACTGCTCGCCAGGGACCACTGGCATCTGACTAGCTGCCGGAGTCCTGTCAAGGTGGTGGTACCGGACAGGGCCGGCCCGCTCACACGGCACGGTGTGGCAGTTGCCTCAGGCAGCAGACTGGGGGCTACCAGGAGGAGTGGCAAATAGGGCCCTCGTATTTACGGGACCGCCTCTCCTGGTCTGCCCCGCAGAGGACATTAAGGTCCAAGAATAACCATAGCTTAGAGGTCCCGGGCCCTAAGGAAGTCAGACTATCCTCCACCAGGGCCAGGGCCTTCTCAGTGATGGCTCCAACCTGGTAGAATGCTCTGTCCCATGAGACCAGGACCCTGCAGAATTTAACTTCCTTCCACAGGGCCTGTGTTGTTGTTTAGTTGTTTAGTCGTATCCGACTCTTTGTGACCTCCTGGACCAGAGCACGCCAGGCACTCCTGTCTTCCACTGCCTCCCACAACTTGGTCAAACTCATGCTGGTAGCTTCGAGAACACTGTCCAACCATCTCGTCCTCTGTCGTCCCCTTCTCCTTGTGCCCTCCATCTTTCCCAACATCAGGGTCTTTTCCAGGGAGTCTTCTCTTCTCATGAGGTGGCCAAAGTCTTGGAGCCTCAGCTTCACGATCTGTCCTTCCAGTGAGCACTCAGGGCTGATTTCCTTCAGAATGGAGAGGTTTGATCTTCTTGCAGTCCATGGGACTCTCAAGAGTCTCCTCCAGCACCAGAATTCAAAAGCATCCATTCTTCGGCGATCAGCCTTCTTTATGGTCCAGCTCTCACTTCCGCACATCACTACTGGGAAAACCATGGCTTTAACTATACGGACCTTTGTTGGACAAAGCTATTCCACCTGGCCTTTAATTTGAATTCAGCCTGATCTCCTATTTCCCTTCTCTTCCCTCCCCCTCCCCTTATATGAAGATCACCCGCTCTGAGACCCCACAGCTAATTCTCCCCTGGCCACCTCGCTGGCCCAAGTAGGACCAATTCAGCCAGCTAGCCCTGGGGATTATCTAATGCTTATTTCCCCTAAATTGATTCTGAATTTTGAATTTTATTGTTATTCATGTTTTTATACTGTTTATATGCTGCTTTTACAATTAAGTGTTTTAAATTTGTTGTTAGCTGCCCGGTTTTTGAACCGGGAAGGGCGGGGTATAAATAACAAATTATTATTATTATTATTATTATTATTATTATTATTATTATTAACCCCAAGCAGAGGACCACTAAGCGCAAGAGACAAGGGACGCTCGCCACTGCCTGCTCCTCTCTGGCCTCCTTCTTCCCCCAACACTTTCAGTGCTTCTCTGGGCTGCATCCAGTCCACTTGGACGGAGGCGGTGGTTAGGATCAGAAGGTTGGAGGTTCGAACCCACCCCGGAGCAGATTGGCAGAATTCCTGCATTGCAGGGGGTTCGGCTGGATGACCCCTGGGGTCCCTTCCAACTCAACAATTATATGATTCCGTGAAATGAGGAGAGGGAGAACAGTGCTTCTTCTTCTTCTTCTTCTTTGGCGATCCCTCATAGCCAAGGAAGATTGTCTTCCATGAACATAGTCTTAACAGTAAGCCCGTAGGTGACTGTGGAGGCCGATTCTGGATCCACACGTCCTTCCACAGTGGGGACATAGGTTTCCGGGCAGGAGTTGAACATGGTGTGGATTTGCCAAGCCTGCCTTCCTCTTAGCATGTTTCTCCCTTTCGTCCTGAGTTCGAGTGTCTTCAAAGCCCATGACACCTTTGGTCAAGGCTGCTCTCCAACTGGAGCGCTCACAAGCCAGTGTTTCCCAGTTGTCGGTGTTTATACTACATTTTTAAAGATGTGCCTTGAGAGAGTCTTTAAACCTCTTTTGTTGACCACCAGCATTACGCTTTCCATTTTAAAGTTCAGAATAGAGGAGTTGCTTTGCAAGACGATAATCAGGCATCCGCACAACATGACCCGTTCCACAAAGTTGATGTTGAAGAATCATTGCTTCAACACTTGTGATCTTTGCTTCTTCTAGTACACTGGCATTAGTTCGCCTGTCTTCCCAAGTGATGTGTAAATTTTTTCGGAGGCACCGTTGATGGAATCTTCCGAGGAGTTGGAGATGGTGTTTATAAGTGGTCCATGTTTCACGTGCATACAGTAAGTTTGGTATTACAATAGAGAACAATGCAGGCCACTTTGAGCCACTTGGAGTGCTTTATATACATTATTTACACAATGGGCTGCACGTGATTGGCTAATTCCGGAATTCTCCTGTAGGCCAATCAGATTGTGGACTCACTTCCATCTGGAGCTGGATTGGGTGGCTCCTGCAGACCAATCATACTGCTGCATTGTTCTAGGACCAATCAGACTGCTGCATTTTGGATCCTATTCAACTCAGTACAAAACATGGAGGAAAAAAGGGATATGGATATATTTGCAGCAAAAGCAAATAAGCCATTGCCAAAGCACACCTGCCAGTCTGTTGGTCTTGCTCTTTCTCAAAAAAGGAAGATTAGCAGTAACAAGATCCACCGAAGGCACAAAGGGGAAACAGGTCACCCTGGAAAAACAGGCTTTGCTTCTGTACACAACGTGTCTGACTCAGGAGAGGTGCAGCACATGACCGGCGACCATAATTATTGTTTATCCAGACGCCTGCCCAGTGATCACACTCAAAGATCCATGGAGGGGACTGAGCAAAGATTATTATTATGATATATTATGTATTATATTAATATATTGTTTTAAATAGTAGTAGTGGTCAATTACAAACCTAGACAGCAGCTTAAAAAGCAGAGACATCACCTTGACAACAAAGGGACGTATAGTAAAAGCTCTGGTTTTCCCAGTAGTGATGTATGGAAGTGAGAGCTGGACCATAAAGAAGGCTGATCGCCGAAGAATGGATGCTTTTGAATTCTGGTGCTGGAGAAGACTCTTGAGAGTCCCATGGACTGCAAGAAGATCAAACCTCTCCATTCTGAAGGAAATCAGCCCGGAGTGCTCACTGGAAGGACAGATCCTGAAGCTGAGGCTCCAAGACTTTGGCCACCTCATGAGAAGAGAAGACTCCCTGGAAAAGACCCTGATGTTGGGAAAGATGGAGGGCACAAGGAGTAGGGGAGGACAGAGGACGAGATGGTTGGACAGTGTTCTCGAAGCTACCAGCATGAGTTTGACCAAACTGCGGGAGGCAGTGGAAGACAGGAGGGCCTGGCGTGCTCTGGTTCAGGGGGTCACGAAGAGTCGGACACGATTAAACGACTAAACAAGTAGTAGTAGTAGTAGATATGACTATTTATACCCTGTCTTTTTCCCTGACGGGAACCAATGCAGCTTCCAGATAGATAGAGCACAAGACTCTTAATCTCAGGGTTGTGGGTTCGAGACACAATCGGGCAAAAGGTTCTTTCCAATGCTACAATTCTGTGATTCTATGAAAACATAGGAAAACCAAACCTTGCAATACCATGAAACATCCATAGGATTAAAACTATGCACATCACTTTGCTGGCAGTGTTTGCCGATGGATCTGGTTTGCCGCTGTAGAAGCAAGGAGGCAGATTGGAACGGCCTTTGGTCTGATCCACCGGAGCTCCTTCTTACGTTGCTTTTTTTAAAGGGAGATTGGGCATACGAAGAGCCCAAAGGGGGTCATCATTGCAGGGGGTTGGACTCCATGGGATGGAGGACCACATGTTGAGATTCCTGCATTGCAGGGGGTTGGACTAGATGGCCACCGGGGTCCCTTCCAAGTCTAGGATTCTGTAATTCCAGTCCTCCTCCCATAGCGGCCAGCCAACTGCAAGCAGGGTGCAAGAATGTTCTCCCTTCCTGTGGTTTCCAGCAATGGGTATTCCATAGAATCGTAGAATTGTTGAGTTGGTGTGATGGCCTGGGACTCGGGCTCGGACTCGGAACCAGAGGAGACTCAGTCTGCACCAGATCCTTTGCTTCAGGCATCACCTGAACCAAGTCTGGGGCCTGATCCTGAAGAATCTGCACAGGTTCCCCTGCAACAAACCCCAGCTAGGCCGAGTCAGGGGCCTGAGCCTGCCCTGACTCCAGATGTGGGGATGACCTCGTTGCCTCCAGCTGGGCCATCACTTACAGCTGCTCCACTACCGGTTGGGTCAGGGGAGGCTGAGGCGGCCCCTGGGTCTAGTCACCCACCAACGTCTCCCGAGCTGCAGAGACTGAGGTCTGAGAGAAGGAGAGACCTGAGTACTCGCAGGAGGAGTGCTCGCCTTCAGGCAAGACAGGGAGGTCAGTCGGTGAGGGATCAGGACCAGCTGCTACCCCGCCAGAGATAAAAGGCTGTCGGACCCCGCCCCAGGTTGCGGGAGCAACGTTGCTGTTTGCTAGATCCTGCCTGAGATCCTGTACCTGTCCTTGCCTGGTTTCCTGCCTCGTGTCCTGGCTTGGCCCTGTCGGACTGACTCCTAGCGGAACCTTCAGATTCTGGACCAGTCCTTACCCCCGGGCCCAGCACAGCTGGAAAGGGACCCCATGGGTCATCTAGTCCATGCGGGTCCCCCCCCCCCCATTTCAATCCATGCTGGGCTCTGCTTAGCTCTGCAAACACATTTGGCAGTTTTCCTTCTGTGTGCCACTCGTGCACACCTATTAAACGGCACACACACGAGAGGCAGAATCCACCCACCAGGTAGCCATGTAACTGTTGGCAAGCAATGAAGGAAATGGGGGAAACTGGCAGGCCCCCAGCTGGCTCCAACCCAGCAGCCGGTGTGCCGGGCGAACTCCAGTCCTTGGTGCCGCATGAATCTGTGCCCTGAGCTTCAAAAGCTGGGGCACGCTACTCAGCAGAGTAAACGCTGCGCAAACGGAAGTGGCAGGAGAGGCTGTGTGAGCATATTTACGAGTGGTTTATTCAGCGTACAGCAGGACAAAAGGAAACATGTCTGAACTCCTTCGTGTCCAAAGCAAAACGGCAAAAGCAAAAGCTGTACCCAAACGGAAGTTCCCAGCAAGCTGTGCTGGAGTGTAAACAGGCACGTGACACACAACAATCATGCCTGTTCCTTGAGGTGGAACGGAATATCCTAACAGTAACTTCTTGAGATCTGGAAGGAGCTAAACTCTGAAGGACAACAAGGCCTGTAAATGGGTGGGGCAGTGGAGTAGGAATATAAGACGCTGCCTTAAACCCCTGGCCAGACCACTGGTCCCTCTCGCCCAGGAATCACAGAATCTTAGAACTGTAGAGCTGGGAAGATCATCTAGTGCCAGGCATGGCCAAACTTGGCCCTCCAGCTGTTTGGGGACTACAGTTCCCATCATCCCTGACCACTGGTCCTGTTAGCTAGGGGTGATGGGAGTTGTAGTCCCAAAACAACTGGAAGTGTTTGCCTATGCCCGGGCTCGACCTCCAGGTCTGCCCTGAAGCCTCCAGGTTTTCGTGGCAGGTGGAGGGCCTGAGTTTTCAGGTGGGTGAAGGAGCCTCTCGTGGTAAAAAGAAAAATAAGCAACAACCATGACTGTTGATGCAGCTTGAAAGCTTCAGCCCGGCAGAAGCGGTCTGCAAATTCTCACGTAGACACTCGGGGTGGGGGTCTTCCTTCTTCTGCCCCCCTCTCCTAATTGATCTCCACCTCCAGGGTTTGCCTCTGTGCCATCCCATGGCATAGATAGCCCATGAGCTTGCGTGCCCTCCAACATTTCTCTGATGAACACCTAGGGCACCCTTTCCCACCTCCTCCGACATTTCTCCAATGAAAATAGGGGTGTCCTGTTGGGGAAAAGCAGGACAGTCCGGGATCAAATCAGAAACCTAGAATCATAGAGTTGGAATAGACCACAAGGGCCATCGAGTCCAACCCCCTGCCAGGCAGGAAACACCATCAGAGCACTCCTGACATATGGTTGTCAAGCCTCTGCTTAAAGACCTCCAAAGAAGGAGACTCCACCACACTCCTTGGCAGCAAATTCCACTGTCGAACAGCTCTTACTGTCAGGAAGTTCTTCCTAATCTTTAGGTGGAATCTTCTTTCTTGTAGTTTGGATCCATTGCTCCGTGTCCGCTTCTCTGGAGCAGCAGAAAACAACCTCTCTCCCTCCTCTATGTGACATCCTTTTATATATTTGAACATGGCTATCATATCACCCCTTAACCTCCTCTTCTCCAGGCTAAACATGCCCAGCTCCCTTAGCCGTTCCTCATAAGGCATCATTTCCAGGCCCTTGACCATTTTGGTTGCCCTCCTCTGGACCTAGATGGCTTCTGTTATTCCCGGACCATCCCTGGAAAATAGGGACATTTGGAGAGTCTCAGCTTGCCCCTGGCGATATGACCGTGGCAGCCCTTGGAGACGGAGGTTAATTGGGTAGTTGGGTAGTAGCAAAGGGCAGGACTAGCCCCCCCCCCTGTTTCTCATATATATAGCCCAACCCCCCTTCAATGCAGCTGTCCCAAGCAGGTATCGAACATGCAACCTTGGCGTTCATCGGCAGCACGCTCTAACCAACTGGCTTACCTGGAGATGGCAGAGGGTTAACCTGGGACCTTCTGAGTACACGGCAGATGTCCTACCATTCATCTACGGCCTTTCCCCTAAAAATAGAAAGAGAGATTCTGGTCCTCTAGGTTCCGGATCAGGGCCTGATTTAAACAGAAACACAGGAAGCTGCCTTATATCACGGCAAACCGTGGTCCGGTTACCTCTGTAGTACCGCCTGCCCCAAGATTGGGTCACCGGTTGCCCTCCAGATGTTGCCGTCCTCCAAATCCTATCAGGCTCAGCCGACATGGCCAGCGGCGGCGGACAATAGGAACTGTGGCTTAAGAGGACATACCCAACACATGGCAGAATTCCCCCTCCCAAGTCACAGGTGACCCTGCGATCCTAACCGCATCTACTCAGAAGTAAGACCTGGTGACAATTTTCGATGGTGCTTACTCCGAAGGTAAGCAGCGTTAGGTTTAGGGTTAGGTAAGCAGAGTTAGGTGTTTTGGATCAGGTTAGCCATATTGATTTGTATGCTGTTGGTGGATTATTGTCATTGTCTTATTGGGCTGTGTACGTGATAAAGGGGAGTCATACCGGGGTGATGGCGTCTTCTTCTGTTTGTCCCCATGTCAGTTTCAGTTTATTGGTTAATTTTTCTAGTAGGGCTGTTTCCCATACTATTTGGTACCATTGGTCCATGCTTACTCCTGACAGGTCTCTCCAGTTATGGTGTTTCTGGCTGCTGAAAGTAGATGGGTAATGAGCGCTTTGTGGTGTAAATGGGCATTGTTGTCTTGGAAGATGTTTAGTAGGGCCAATTCTGGGGTGATGTCTAATACTTGCGTAGTTATTTTACATATTTCTCATGTGGCTGTTGTCCAGAATAGTTGGATTTTGGGGCACTCCCACCACATGTGGAGGTATGTGCCTGTGGAGGTGCACCCTCTCCAGCATTTTGGTGAGGTTCCTGGGCGCATTAGCGCTAGTTTTCTGGGTGTTAGGTACCACCTGTAGGTGAGTTTCAGAGTGAGTTCTTTTCTTTTCATTGATATGTATTTAAAGGGGGGTTTAGACCACATTCTGGTCCATTGAGTGGGGTTAATCTCATAGCCTATGTCATTCTCCCATTGTTTTTTGATTGAATTTGTATACCGCCCTATACCCATAGATCTCAGGGCAGTCCACGTCATAAAAATTGCATTTTCCTGATTATAATGCTGGTGCTTCATGTTGTACAGCTGTGGGTTTTGGGGCTGATATGCCAGCATGCCAAGCTAAATTTCGTCTACACGGTATGACACAACAGGAATGCCATCGGACCACGTCGCCATTCTCCTACTCTCTTAGCCCATGTGTGCTTGCTTTGCCCCACGAGTCTGCCACAGAAACAGTGGGAAAGAACCATAGGCCAGTAAGGTAAAGGCAAAGGGACCCCTGACCATTAGGTCCACTGGTGGCCGACTCTGGGGTTGCGGTGTTCATCTCGCTTTATTGGCCGAGGGAGCCAGCGTACAGCTTCTGGGTCATGTGCCCAGCATGACTAAGCCGCTTCTGGCGAACCAGAGCAGTGCACGGAAACGCCGTTTACCTTCCCGCCGGAGCGGTACCTATTTATCTACTTGCACTTTGACATGCTTTTGAACTGCTAGGTTGGCAGGAGCATGGACTGATCAACGGGAGCTCAACCCATCGTGGGGATTCGAACTGGCGACCTTCTGATCGGCAAGTCCTAGGCTCTGTGGTTTAGACCACAGCGCCACCCACGTCCCAGTATAGGCCAGTATATTGCCCCAAATTTCACCGCTTTGCCCCTGCAATTTTCCACGTTAAAGGTGCTGCAAGGAGTTGTGGGTTTTTTTTCTGGGATCAAGTAACACAGAAATGAGCTCGAATCATGGGCTATATTCCTTTAGTTTCCCCAGAAGTGACTTCTACATCGTACAAACACATCGACTGTAACACAGAAATCAACAGTTAGGAAAATGCCAGGGAAATGAAATGAACGGCCATGTGAAGGCAGCCCGAATTCCATTTACCTGTGAGCAAGGTTCATTGAACTCAACAGGACCTACTTCTGAGAAGACATGGTTAGGACCGCGCAGGTAAATGTGGATTTATCCAACCAGTTTCTACCCAGACAGGGTCCACCCATTGAAAGGAATGGATCTAAACCAGCGGTGCCCAGTCATTCCGATGGGTCTACTCCAAGCAGGTCTCACTGTTAGCAACAAAGGCGGTGGTGTGGCTATTCTAAGGTTTTGAGCAGAGAGCTGGAAGTTTTTGTCCAGATCTAAGCATAGTGATCCGTTCTGGTTTCCAAGGATACCTCTAGGACTCCAGGTTTAGTGGTACTGGCACATTCAAAGGCACCCTTCATTTATCAACTAGAGAAGCTATCATCATCCTCGCATGTGGTGTGATTGCATTATTGGGAGGTATATGCACATGAAAGGTAAAGGGACCCCTGACTATTAGGTCCAGTCGCGGACGACTCTGGGGTTGTGGCGCTCATCTCGCTTTATTGGCCGAGGGAGCCGGCGTGCAGCTTCCGGGTCATGTGGCCAGCAGGACTAAGCCGGTTCTGGCGAACCAGAGCAGCGCATGGAAACGCCGTTTACCTTCCCGCCGGAGTGGTACCTATTTATCTACTTGCACTTCGTGCTTTCGAACTGCTAGGTTGGCAGGAGCAGGGACCGAGCAACGGGAGCTCACCCCGTCGCAGGGATTCGAACCGCCGACCTTCCGATCGGCAAGTCCTAGGCTCTGTGGTTTAACCCACAGCGCCACCCGCATCCCTTATATGCACATTACAAAGACAATAAAGTGCTCCTGGTTTTACTCACAGCAGTTTCGCATCCTCAAGGACAGGGTGTGAGACAAGGCTCTGTGTGCCCAAGATTTGCTACTGTGGCTGTATCCACAAGACAGAATATTCCTTTTCCTCCTACGTTTCCCTAACTGCTACGGTAATTTCCACATTGCATCCAGGCTTCCACACAATGTAAGAGGCACTCCCGGAAAACCCATGCGTCGTCGCGCATGCTTAGTGCTCTTTCCCCCCATTATTCAGTTCCCTGTTATAGTTGAGCCACTTCTGGAAATCTAGCAAAATGCAGTGGTACCTCGGGTTAAGTACTTAATTCGTTCCAGAGGTCCGTACTTACCCTGAAACTCTCCTTAACCTGAAGCACCACTTTAGCTAATGGGGCCTCCTGCTGCCGCTGCACTGCCGGAGCCCGATTTCTGTTCTCATCCTGAAGCAAAGTTCTTAACCTGAAGCACTATTTCTGGGTTAGAGGAGTCTGTAACCTGAAGCGAATGTAACCTGAAGCGTATGTAACCCGAGGTACCACTGTATAATGGATGTTTAGTATGCTCCTGGCTTCCAGGAAAAGCCTGTTGCAGTCCCCTTTAAGCGGAAGCAAAGGGTATATCAGCCATAGGCGCCGACTCCATGGGGCTTGAGGGGGCCCGAGCCCCCTCAAAAATTCGTTTGGGGGGGCTCCGCCCCCCCAATAATCTCCGGCGCCCCTCCAGCAGAGCGCCATCGCCGCCCCTCCCCCAGCCCAAAATGCACAGGGAGGGGCGGGCTGCATGCCTCCTGCCCTCCCTCCCGAGCAAAAGCTCCACCCAATTTCCTTTGGAGCTGATTAATAGGCGCAGCACGCTCTCCCCTATTCGCTCACGAGGAGGCGGCGCCACTTTATTTGCATATTCATGAGCTTATTTATTATTCATGAGCTTTCCCGGGCCCCCCCAATATTTTTTATAAGTCCGCGTCCCTGATATCAGCCAAAATTTCACAGGAACTGCAGCGTGAAATGAACATTCGAAAACAAGACGGATAGGGAAAGTCGTACAATATTCCCCCACATCCGAATGCAACACACAGCCAGTGTACACAGCAGAGATGGCGAACCTACGGGCCTCCAGATTCTTGTTGAACTCCAGTTCCCATCATCCCCAACACCTGGGGCTGATGGGAGCTGTAGTCCTCCGACATGTGGAAAGTCACAGGTGTCCTGCAGCCCCGTTATCATAGAACCCTACGAGTTGGAAGGGTCCGTGAGGGTCATCTAGCCCAACCCCTTGCAAGGCCGCAATCTATTGACTCGAACCCACAACCATAAGAGTCTCATGCTCTACCGACTGAGCGATGTGCAGTATCACTGGGGTAGTGGCTCCCGCCCTGTGGAATGCCCTCCCATCAGATGTCAAGGAAGTAAACAACTATCTGACTTTTAGAAGACATCTGAAGGTGTTCAGGGAAGTTTTTCATGTTTGGAGTTTTATTCTGTTTTTAGTCCTCTGTTGGGAGCCGCCCAGAGTGGCTGGGGAAACCCAGCCAGATGGGTGGGGTATGAATATTATTATTATTATTATTATTATTATTATTATTATTATTATTATTATTATTATTATTATTTTCTAGATAGTCTTTGCGTATCCGGAACAATGACAGGCAAATGCAAAAATATCACGACTTGAATTCTGAATTCCACCACCTCCAGTAACCCTCCATTCACTGGGTCAAATCCTGCTCTGCCTTTGCCCTCTGCCCCCATCTTGCTCTGACTCTCAAAGGTGGCTTTGCACCCACCTGAGCAAAGAGGACTTCGGCTCCTTATTAATTTAGCCGCAGAGGAGACCACACCAAGGGGATGGCTCTACATAAGGCATACAGTGGTGCCTCGCAAGACGAAATTAATTCGTTCCGCGAGTTTTGTCGTCTTGCGATTTTTTTTGTCTTGCGAAGCACGGTGTCGGGAAAGTTTTGGAAAAGCTTCAAAAACCTCAAAAAGCTTTAAAAACCTCAAAAAAGGCTACCACACCGCGTGCTATGAGTTGCTCCTCGAAGTCAAGTCGCAACTGTATTAACGGTGTTAAGAAAAAGGAAACAAACTTGCAAGACGTTTCCGTCTTGCGAAGCAAGCCCATAGGGAAAATTGTCTTGCGAAGCAGCTCAAAAAACAAAAAAACCCTTTCGTCTAGCGAGTTTTTTGTCTTGCGAGGCATTCGTCTTGCGAGGTACCACTGTATATTAAATGGACGCTCCTCCACTGGAGGTTTTGAAGCAGAGGTTGGGGATTCTTTCCCTGCGATTCCAGCCTTGCAGGGGGTTGGACTAGAGGACCTTTGGGGTCCCCGGATTCTACAGTACGTCTTTTCTCTGCAAATAATGCTCTCTGCTCTCCCCCAAAACCAGGCGGCATGCAAAAACAGCTGGCTAAAGAGCAGGCTTTTTGCTGTGTTTTTAAAATGAATTCAATCAACATTTCTGCAGTTTCCCCTGAATTAAGCCCAGAGTTGTAGGAATTTAGGATGCTGTCTTATGCAGGGCTCAGCAATGCCAGCACTGACTGGCAGAGGCTTGAAGCTGGTGTTTCCTGCATGCAAATGAGGCGCTCCATGGCTGAACTGAGGTCCTTCCTCTCTAGGCAAAGCAAGATTCTAGTCCTCATCGATTCAAACCAAAAAGGCTGATTGAGACGAGTGCATAGGAAACTGCCTGATACAAAGGTTTGCTCCACTTACCTACACTGACTGGCAGCATCTCTCCAGCATTTTGGGCAGAGATCCCTTTCTCTCTTTTTTAATGAAATCGTTTTTATTGGTTTTACAAATACTAAGTACAAATAAACAGATGCCGTATTTTTCGCTCTATAAGACGCACCAGACCACAAGACGCACCTAGTTTTTGGAGGAGGAAAACAAGAAAAAAAATATTCTGAATCTCAGAAGCCAGAACAGCAAGAGGGATCGCTGTGCAGTGAAAACAGCAATCCCTCTTGCTCTTCTGGCTTCTGGGATAGCTGCGCAGCCTGCATTCGCTCCATAAGACGCACACACATTTCCCCTTACTTTTTAGGAGGGAAAAAGTGAGGCTTATAGAGCAAAAAATACGGTATTTGTTTTTTAAAAAAACTATATAAAGATTCTCCGAATCTTGGGACTTCCCCTCATCCCCTCCATAAGTCCCGTTTTAAACATCTACTACTGCATATTCAAGTATGCGGGTGGTGCTGTGGGTTAAACCACAGAGCCTAGGACTTGCCGATCAGAAGGTCGGCGGTTCAAATCCCCGCAACGGGGTGAGCTCCCGTTGCTCGGTCCCTGCTCCTGCCAACCTAGCAGTTCGAAAGCACATCAAAGTGCAAGTAGATAAATAGGTACCGCTCCGGCAGGAAGGTAAACGCCGTTTCCGTGCACTGCTCTGGTTCGCCAGAAGCGGCTTAATCCTGCTGGCCACATGACCCGGAAGCTGTACGCCGGCTCCCTCGGCCAGTAAAGTGAAATGAGCGCCGCAACCCCAGAGTCGGCCACGACTGGACCTAATGGTCAGTGGTCCCTTGACCTTTTTACTGCATATTCATCCATTCTCCAATTTCTATATCCAACCATATTATCCATGGTCATTTTTACACTACAAGTGAAATCAAAATCCTGCTTTTGTTTCCATCTGCTTACAGCAGTCTCCTAAATAACTTATAAATTACAGTGGTACCTTGGGTTACAGACGTTTCAGGTTACAGACTCCGCTAACCCAGAAATAGTGCTTCAGGTTAAGAACTTTACTTAAGGATGAGAACAGAAACTGTGCAGCGGCAGCAGCTGGAGGCCCCATTAGCTAAAGTGGTCTTCAGGTTAAGAACAGTTTCAGGTTAAGAACGGACCTCCGGAACGAATTAAGTTTTTAACCCGAGGTATCACTGTACAGTATTCCCATTCTTTTATCAAGTTTTTGTCCTCTTGGTTTCTGAGTTTTCCAGTCGGCTTTGCCATCTCGGCATAGTCCGTCAGCTTGGTTCGCCATGGGCAGGGGTCCCTCTCAGACTTACTCGGGGGTTGAAACCAGGAACCTCCATCTCCCTAAAACAGCCCTTCTCAACCTGTGGGTCCCCAGATGTTGTTGAACTACAGCTCCCATCACCCCTAGCTAGCAAGGCCGGAGCTCAGGGATGATGGGAGTTGTAGTCCAACAACATCTGGCGACCCACAGGTTGAGAACCGCTGCCCTAAAAGCAGATGCTCTCCCACTCAACTACATCTCAGCCCAAGAGACCGCCGCTGCGATTTCCTTGCATTGCCAGGGGTTGGTCTGGATGACCTTTGGGGGTCCCTTCCAACTCTACAGCTCCCCAAACAAACCCAAACTTCCTAAGCACCTGGCTAAGCTTGGCTGAGGAGCGATACCCAGGGCACCCACCTCTTGTCGCTGATGAGCAGGAGGACGGACCCGTTCTGGATTTTGGCCTCCTTCACCGTCTCGTGCTCCTCAATCACCCGGGCGTTGTAGAAGAAGGTCTTCTTCCACGAGGTCACCCCTTCCCGCACCAGGTGAGCCCTCAGGTCCATCATGGTGTCGGTGGGCCTCACCGTCAGAGGCAGCAGGAGGTCCTCGTCGGCCAGGTGGACCTTGATATGGTACTTCTTCCAGCGGGACAGGCTCCTCCGCAGGGTCTCCATCCCCTCCGGCTCAGCGAGAGAGGCAGGCGAGAGAGAGGCCAGCGAAAGCATGAAGCCGAGAGCAGGGAGACCAGGGAGGTTTCGGAAAGGGAACGCCAGCCTGCCAAGCTGGACAAACCGGTCCCGGCCCGAGCCCGTCGGGTGGCATGTTTCGCATTCCAAGGAAGATCTCGCCCTGTCTCCCGTCCCAAGGAGTGCAGAGGAAGAGATCAGGGGCTTGGCGTGCGTCACGATATGGGGAGGCCTATCACCGCCACTTATTTCATAGAATCGCAGCATCGCAGAACGGGAAGGGACCACAAGGGCTATCCAGCCCACCCCCCTGAAAAGCAAAGGTTTCCCTGTCTTTTTTCACAATAATATTTATTATTTTCCATACATAAACACAGCAAAAGAAAAGATTGGCAATAATAAAGGGAAAAGAAAGAAACTGAAAAAAGAATATAGAACATAAAATAGAATAATAATAATAATAATAATAATAATAATAATAATAATAATAATAATAATAATAATAATAATTTATTATTTATACCCCGCCCATCTGGCTGGGCCTCCCCACGACAATAACACTTAATTAATTACTCAAAATCCATCTTCATAAACATATTATTTGACTTCCTCAAATCTTTTCCATCTGAATTTCTCAGTAATTATATGTAGCAGTTTCCAATATCATTATTTCATAAAACCATGTCACAGTCATAATCATATTTCCTAACTTTTCTTATTGAACATTTTCTTATTTATTTAATCCCAACTTAGTCCTAGGCCTAATTGATTCTTTCAAGTGATTACATATCTTTAATATTACAATATTTATTCAAACAGTCTTTAAATTTCTTCCAGCCTCCTTGGTATTCCTCTTCTTTCTGGTCACGGATTCTCCCAGTGAGATCAGCCAGCTCCATAAACTCCATCATCTTCATCTGCCATTCTTCTACCGATGGTAGTTCTTGTGTTTTCCATTTTTTGGCTAGTAAAATCCGTGCAGCAGTTGTGGCATACAAAAATACTTTTACATCTTTTTTGGGGGCTATTCAGAACCTGTTATTCCAAGGAGAAAGGACTCTGGTTTCTTCATAAAAGTATATTCCATCATTATTATTTTTTAATTCATTATAATTTTTTCCCCAGAAGTCTTTAACCTTGGAGCAAGTCCACCACATATGATAGAAAGTACCTTCTTTTTCTTTACATTTCCAACATAAATTATCACAATTGTGGTAGATCTTCGCCAATTTAACAGGAGTTAAGTACCATCTATACAACATTTTCATAACATTCTCCTTTAACATTGTACATGCAGTAAACTTAACCCCTTTCTTCCAAAGCCTCTCCCAATCCTGAAAAGCAAAGGTTTTTCACCCAACTTGGGGCTTGAAGCCACAGCCCTGAGATTAAGAGTCTCTGCTCCACCCCAGAGCTTTCCAAACCTTTCATGCTGGCGACGCACTTTTTTATTTCATTTTTATTAAATTTTCTGTTTTACATTTCAGAATATTCATTTAAACAACCTTAAAATGTCAATGGCTTCCCTCCTTTTCTTTCCATAGTTCGTTCTGCATAACATAAAGCCCTGCATATTTTACAGAAACTATACCATTCAGTATTCCATTATTGTATCCATCATAACTTATTTACACAGTTGAATTTATCTTAATGCTGCCAGCGTTTTCAGCTGTACACAGTTATTTCCCATATGTTCGATAAACATTTTCCAACCTTCTCTAAAGGGACGCGGGTGGCGCTGTGGGTTAAACCACAGAGCCTAGGACTTGCCGATCGGAAGGTTGGCGGTTCGAATCCCCGCGACGGGGTGAGCTCCCGTTGCTCAGTCCCTGCTCCTGCCAACCTAGCAGTTCAAAAGCACGTCAAAGTGCAAGTAGATAAATAGGTACCGCTCCGGTAGAAAGGTAAACGGCGTTTCCGTGCGCTGCTCTGGTTCGCCAGAAGCGGCTTAGTCCTGCTGGCCACATGACCCGGAAGCTGTACGCCGGCTCCCTCGGCCAATAAAGCGAGATGAGCGCTGCAACCCCAGAGTCGGTCACGACTGGACCTAATGGTCAGGGGTCCCTTTACCTTTAGCCTTCTCTAAACGTATGTTCTTCTTGTTCGCTTATTCTATATGTTAAGTCTGCAAGCTGCACGTATTCCATCAACTATAGCTGCTATTCTTCTTTGGTTGGAACCTCGCTCCTTTTCCATTTGGGGGGGCTAACAAAACACGGGCCGCAGTAGTAGCACACATAAATAACCTTTTCTGACACCTGGGAATTTCAGCCTGAATTATCCCCAACAGAAAGGACTCTGGGTTTGGGGGGGGGGGGTTGGGGGGTGAAAAGTACTACTTTTCAACATATTTTCCAATTCATTATGAATTATTCCCAATACCCTTTTACCCTTTTACAAGTCCACCAAAAGCAAAGATATTTCACCCAACTCGGGGTTTGAACCCACAACCCTGAGATTAAGAGTCTCTCCTCCACTGCAGAGCTTCCCCAACTTATCACATTGGTGACGCACTTTTTAAAAAAAATTCCTTCCAGTAGCATCTTAAAGACCAACTAAGTTAGTTCTTGGTATGAGCTTTCGTGTGCATGCACACTTCTTCAGATACCATGGACTTCCATTTCATGCGGCTCAATGTGGTGCCTTCCATAGTTCCAGTTACAGATAGGTAGCCGTGTTGGTCTGCCATAGTCAAAAAATTCCTTCCAGTAGCACCTTAAAGACCAACTAAGTTAGTTCTTGGTATGAGCTTTCGTGTGCATGCACACTTCTTCAGATACCTTTTTTTAAGACATGCATCATTTTGCAACACGGTAATTCAGAGACATCACCTTGCCAACAAAGGTCTGTATAGTTAAAGCTATGGTTTTCCCAGTAGTGATGTATGAAAGTGAGAGCTGGACCATAAAGAAGGCTGATCGCCAAAGAATGGATGCTTTTGAATTCTGGTGCTGGAGGAGACTCTTGAGAGTCCCATGGACTGCAAGAAGATCAAACCTCTCCATTCTGAAGGAAATCAGCCCTGAGTGCTCACTGGAAGGACAGATCCTGAAGCTGAGGCTCCAATACTTTGGTCACCTCATGAGAAGAGAAGACTCCCTGGAAAAGACCCTGATGCTGGGAAAGATGGAGGGCACAAGGAGAAGGGGACGACGGAGGACGAGATGGTTGGACAGTGTTCTCGAAGCTACAAACATGAGTCTGACCAAACTGAGGGAGGCAGTGGAAGACAGGAGTGCCTGGCTTGCTCTGGTCCAGGGGGTCACGAAGAGGCGGACACGACTAAACAACAACAACAACAACAATTCAGTTTTACAAGCACACCAGAGGTTAAACTAATCCCTTATAAGAGATAAGGACACATATCGCTTGACATACCTGCACACTGCAGCCGACACACTAAGGTGTCGCGACGCACAGTTTGCAAAGCTCTGCTCTGCTGACTGAGCTACCAGGCCGAGCGCAGGAATGCAGAGCCTGTCACCATAATCATTTATTTCATACAATCATAGAACAGTAGAGCTGGAAGGGTTCCAGGGGTCATCTAGTCCAACCCCCTGCAGTGCAGGAGTCACAGCTAAAATATCGCTGACGGATGGCTGTCCAACCAGTGAAGGAGGATTCGCCACCTTCCAATGGAGTCCGTTCCACTGTCGAACAGCTCTTCCCCTCAGAAAGTTCTTCCTGAATTTAAGGAATATTCGAAAAAAATATGTTAATATTTAAATCTTAGAATAGCTTTGGAAGTGGATATAGGCTGTAGAGTTAGAAGTAGAAGATAGTGTATTTTAAAATAGTATTATTTGCAAGTGGTAAGATGTGGAGATTTTTATGGTTAAAGTAAGCGTGATTTTAAAAACATGGTTAGTAATTATGATATATGTAAACTGCTAAAGATGAGGTAAAATGAAAATCAGATAGGGGGGACTTGGGGAAGCCCACCTAACAATGTTTTTAAAAAAATAAGGACAAGACAATAATTTGTTTGTATTGGTTTGTTTTTCTGTTTGTGTTGTTTATTTGTGTTATAAAATGAATATTTTTTGGGGGGGGGAAACAACAACAGAAAGTTCTTCCTGATGTTGAATCAGAATCTCCTTTCATCTATTTTGAATCTAATGGGTTTGAGATGTTGCAGGACTCCGGGCTTCCGGAGGCGGCGCGAAACCGTGATGGCGGACCTCTTCGAGCTCTGAAGAGGGGCACCGCAGAAAAGGGTTGTTTCGCTACGGCGCAGCGGCAACCCATCAAGATAAACCACGGACAGAGTGAGTTCGTGGCCGTGGGACTCGGCGGGCACCTGGAGCGACCCCAAATTCGCAGAAGGGACCCCGTAAGGGGCTCCGGAGTGAAGGAGGGGGAGCGGTGCTGTGAGTTCATCGCTCTTTCTGCGGAGGCGAAGCCGCGCGGCTGTCACGGATGAGCGCTGACCTTTCTTCCAAAAATACCAGCCTGAAACTGCAAACCCGTGAGTAAGGATTTAAGATTTGTTGAAATAATTTGAAGAAATTCGGCTGAAACCGGGAGACGAGAAAGAGGAAGTCCGTCTTCCGGCACTGCTTTCAAGATCAAAGCAGACTGTTCAAAGAGCGGAAAGCGCTGCGAACAGGGAAGCCTTAAGGCTTTAAAGTGGGACTTTCGTGCACATTTGAACTCTATCTTTAAAGGAAAAATACAGCTAAAGATACAGTCAAAAATATCGTTTAAAAATTGACTTGGAGCGGTCTCCCAAGGGGTGAGGGAAGACTCTAACCCCAAATCTTTGGGTGGCCGGGTGAAGTTGCTTAACTGCGGAACTGTAACAAACTTCCAGATACTTTTGTAACTGAAGTGCAACTTTTGAGCTTACTTAGTTTGAATGGATACAATTGCAGGCACCTTGCTGGAACTTTGTTAAGTGTTTTAAAGTGCTCTGCAGGACTCTCTTCTTAGTGTTTTGGAACTAACTTGTTTTTAAAACTGTCTTCAAAAATGGAACAAAAGGGACTTTAATGGCGGAAAAGTTACCTTCTTCTTACTAAATTTTGGTGGCACTCCCCCTAGAGGATATTGGGATAACAAAGGCCTGGGAAAAGTTTTTTCTGTTTACCTTCTCTCTCCAGATTGTTTTTAAATTTGGGCTTGTCTTTCCCATGGGACTACAATATTTGACCTTGAACATTGACTGATGAGTGGCACAGGAAAGACAAGAGCAGCCAAAGCTAAGGAAGCTAAGGAAAAAGAAAAAGCGAAAAAGCAGGCACAGCTTTTGCAAACAACTTTAACTCAGGGACGCAGACTATCAGTTCCAGCTGTGCTTGCAATACAAAAAGTAGAAAGTGAAAAGCCTGAAAAATCTGAGGAGGAAGATATGGCATCAGGAGGATCAGAGGCAGTACTGAAACAAGTTTTGGAACAATTATCAGCATTAAACCAAAAAATTGATAATCAATCAATAAAAATTGACCAAGCTACATCCTCGATCCAAAAACTGACAGATCAGGTTTCCCAACATACCCAAGCAATTGAAAAATTGCAAGGAGCAACAGAAGAGAATCGTAAATTGGCAGGGGAAGCTGTTCAAATTGCAACAGCAGCTAAAAAAGAGGTTGAGGAAGTGAAAGCAGAAGTCAAGCCTCTGCACAAACAGGTAGGGGACCAACAAACCTATCTTTCCTTGGTGGAATTGAAAAATCGCCAGACCAACCTCAGGCTGAGGGCGGTGCCAGAAATCGAACAAGGAGATTTGATTGGATTTTTGACAACAGAGTTTTCAAAGTTTTGGGGCCTAAAAGAAGATAGTGATTTTAAAATAGTATCGGCTTTTCGATTGGGAAGATTGGTAAGAAAAGATAGATCAAGAGACTGCTTAATAGCTTTGAGATCAAGAGAAGAGAGAGACAAAATATTAGGCCTACATTTTAATAACTCAATTGAGATACAAGAGAAAAGGGTGGAAATTTACCGAGACATCCCTAAACAGTTATTGGATTTGAGAACCACCTATTCAGAATTGGCCAAGCTGTTGAGACTCAACACAATTCCTTATAGGTGGGAATTTCCACAAGGACTATCATTTACTTACAAACAGAAGAAGGTTAAAATAAGAACGCCAGAGGACCTACAAAAGTTCCAGCACGACCACGGAGAAGATCTCCAAAAAGAAGCAGCAGCCCATTGGCCTCTACCTAAACCAGGACCCATTCTGCCAGCAGGCGGAGGGACGCCTATACCCTCGGAACCAGAGGAAAAAGAAGACACACCGCTCTAGGTGTAACAGAATAGTTCAGGATGTCTCTGCAGCTACTAAGTTGGAATATAAATGGTGGAAATTCCCCGGAGAAAAGAAGGAGGCTATTTCATATATTGAAGAAAGAGCAATTGGACATTATTTGTTTACAAGAAACCCATGTAACCAGGCTCCACAGGAAAGTTTTGGTTAACAAAAGACTAGGCCAAGAGTTTATCTCTTCAGATAAGGTGAAGAAAAGAGGAGTGGTGATCTACGCTAAGGAGAGCCTGTCACCTAAATTTCTATTTAAAGATGAACATGGAAGAATTTTGGCAATTGAAATTCAGACTCAAGGAGAAAAAATATTGTTATTAGGAATTTATGCTCCAAATGACGGGAAATCGGAATTTTTCAAGAAGCTGCATGAGACTTTGTTGGACTATCTGGACTATGCTAACATCATAATGATGGGAGACATGAATGGAGTGGTGTCTACACATATGGATAAGTCTTACAACCAAAATTTAACATCAGACGGCAGACTGCCTAAAACTTTTTTTGAAATGACTGACAATCTGGATTTGATTGATATTTGGAGGACAAAGAACCCCCTAGGTAAAGAAGGCACTTTCTTCTCTGAGGCCCACCTGTCCTGGTCAAGGATCGACCAAATTTGGACCTCCAGGGGGCTGGCACCCAAGACCAAAAAGGTGGAAATCTGCCCAAAAACATGCTCCGACCACAACGCTCTGAAAATAGAACTCAGACTAACTCAACCCGGTTCCTTCAGATGGAGAATGAATGACACACTATTAAGAGATCAAGAGATCGTGAAGAAGGCCCAAAAAACACTAAAGGATTACTTTGAGATAAATCTGAACACTACAGTAGAAAAAAGAACAATCTGGGACGCAAGCAAAGCTGTTATGAGAGGGTTTCTGATACAACAGAATACAATTAAGAAGAAGCTCTGGAATGGAAAGAAAGATAAAATATTGGAGAAAATACGCCAGGGAGAGGAAAAATTGAGAACCAAACCAAAGTCAAAGGAACTGCTGAGAGAAATTAAATTCCATCAAGCAGAATATTCAAAATTGATTAACCAGGAGATTGAATGGAAAATAAAACAGATGAAGCAAAGATCTTTTGAATCAGCAAACAAATGCGGAAAGCTGCTAGCCTGGCAGCTGAAAAAAAGACAAAAGCTAAATACGATAACAAATCTAGAGATTGAAGGAAGGATGGTACAGAAACCAGAAGAAATTAGGAAGTGCTTCCACAGATATTTCAAAGAACTCTATACACAGGGGCCTCAGAAAGAATCTGAGATAGACCAATTTTTAAAGATAAATGGATTATCAAGAATAACTCAAGATAAAAGATCAATCTTGAACTCTATAATAACTACTCAGGAAATTGAAGGTGCCATTCAGAACATGCAACTAGGCAAATCTCCAGGCCCGGACGGGCTTACCTCCAAATACTACAAGACTTTGAAGGATTATTTGATACAACCTTTGTTGGAGGTATGCAACCAGATTTTGGATGGGAAGAGGGCACCAGAAACGTGGAAAGAAGCCTTCATCACATTGATACCTAAGACAGAATCTGAAAAGACTCAGCTCAAGAACTATCGCCCCATCTCACTCCTGAATGTGGATTACAAAATATTTGCAGACATTTTGGCAAGCAGACTTAAAAAAGTCTTAAATGAAGTAATTCACAAAGACCAAGCAGGCTTTCTCCCTGGTAGACATTTATATGAGAATACCAGAAACATCATTGATATCTTGGAACTTTTACAAACCAACATGAACACAAGGGCGGTGTTAATTTTTATTGATGCGGAGAAAGCATTTGACAACATATCTTGGAGGTTCATGAAGAAAAACTTGGAAGGGATGGGAGTGGGGCGGGGGTTTGAAAATGGGTTACGAGCAATTTATTCAGAGCAAAAGGCTAAATTAATAGTGAACAATGTGGTGACGGAGGAGTTTAAAATTGAAAAAGGGACACGACAAGGGTGCCCTCTATCCCCTCTTTTATTCATTTCAGTCCTGGAGGTGCTATTGAATATGATAAGGAAGGACCGGTTGGTACAAGGGATAGAGGTCGGAGTGAAACAATACAAATTGAAAGCCTTTGCAGATGATCTAGTTTTGACACTGCAGGAGCCAGAATCCAGTACAAAAAGAGCTCTTGAACTTATATCTGAGTTTGGTCGGGTGGCGGGATTTAAGTTGAACAAGCAAAAAACCAAGGTTTTGACCAAGAATTTGACACTTACAGAAACAGAGGGGTTTCAGAGAGAAACAGAACTGAATGTGGTAAAAAAAGTGAAATACCTAGGGATCTATTTGTCTTCCAAAAATTTGAATTTATTTAAGGACAACTATGAAAAATGTTGGTCGGAAGTTAAAAAGGATTTAGAAATTTGGTCAAGATTGAAACTTTCCTTGTTGGGAAGGATTGCAGCAATAAAAATGAATGTGTTGCCGAAAATGTTATTTTTGTTTCAAACCCTACAGATCGTGGACAGAGTGGAATGTTTTGGAAAATGGCAGAAGGATATATCTAGGTTTGTCTGGCAGGGCAAAAAGCCCCGAATAAAGTATAAAATATTAACAGATTCAAAAGAAAGAGGGGGGTTTGCCCTGCCGGACATGAGATTGTATTATGAAGCTGCAGCCTTCTGCTGGCTGAAAGATTGGTTTTTGCTAGAAAACACTGATGTCCTAGATCTGGAAGGTTTTGATAATGCTTTTGGTTGGCACGCATACCTATGGTATGACAAGGTTAAAGTTCACAAATTGTTTAAAAGCCATATTGTCAGAAAAGCAATTTTTGCAGTCTGGACGAAATACAAAGACTTATTAGAGAGTAAAACACCGAGGTGGGTGTCACCGGTGGAGGCCAAGGCTGGAAAAAGACCCAATATGGAGGCTTATTGGCCGAAATATTGGGAATTAATTGAAAAAATTGGAGACAGTTGGAAGTTGCAGAGCCAGGATAAACTAAAAAACAAGGTGCGAGATTGGTTACATTATGCTCAAATGCAAGAGGTTTTTAAAATGGATAAAAAAGTTGGTTTCCAGGAGGAGAAATCGAAACTAGAGACAGAATTGCTAGAACCAAAGACCAAGATTTTGTCTAGAATGTATAACTTGCTGCTTATGTGGAACACACAGGACGAGTTGGTTAAATCTGCTATGATAAAATGGGCACAGGATGTTGGACATAATATTATGTTTGAAGACTGGGAGAGGTTATGGAACACCGGAATGAAATTCACGGCATGCAGTGCCTTGAAGGAAAACATTATGAAAATGATATACCGGTGGTACATGACCCCAGTCAAGTTAGCTAAGATACATCACCTGTCTGACAATAAATGTTGGAAATGTAAGGAGGCAGAAGGTACATTTTATCATCTCTGGTGGACCTGCCCAAAAGTGAAGGCTTTCTGGGAAATGATTTATAATGAATTGAAAAAGGTATTTAGGTATACCTTCCCTAAGAAACCAGAGGCCTTCCTGCTGGGCATGGTGGACCAGAAAGTGCTAAAGAAAGACAGAACGTTGTTTATGTATGCTACTACAGCAGCAAGAATTCTCATTGCAAAGAACTGGAAGACACAAGATTTACCCACGCTGGAAGAATGGCAGACGCAGTTGATGGACTACATGGAATTAGCTGAACTGACCGGCAGAATCCGAGATTTGGATAAAGAAACAATTGAGGAGGACTGGAAAAAATTTAAAGACTATTTGCAAAAATACTACAAGCTGTATGAATCTTAAGATAGTGCATGATTAGGAAAAGTTATGCTTCTGCAATTATGATTAAGTAAATTGTAAAATAAGTGATAAAAGAGAAAAGGAGACAATTTGAATCGAACATGTTATGTTTATTTTAAAGGCATCGAATATGAGATACAATATATAGAATTTGGGTACATAACATTGGAAAGTTACAATGAGGCATGCAATAAGGTAACAAAATGCTGACATTGTTAATGTAAATAACGCAGAATCGGAAGGGGTGGGGAAGTCCAAGTTGTTTTTGTTTGTTTTTGTTGTTAAAAAAAAGGGAAAATTTGTTTCTTGCAATTATGTTATTTGTTTGTAACCTATAAAATTATGGAAAGAAACGCAATAAAAAATTTATAAAAAAAAAAAATGAGATGTTGCAGGACTCCGATTCCCATCATCCTTAACTGTTGGCTCAGGCTGATGGGGCTGGAGTCCAGCAAGATCTGGAGAGCCACAGTGTCCCCCCCCCATCCTGAAGTCTCACGGTTCTCATGTTATTCTCACAACAACCCTGTGAGGTGGGCTAAGCTGAGAGTCAATGACTCCAAGGTCACTCTATGAGCTTCAGGACCAATTGGAATTTGAACCCAGGTCTCTCCCAAGTCCTAGACTCTAACCACTGCATCAAACTGTATTTAGAGCTGACCTGATTGAAATGAATAGGACTACGCGGGTGGCGCTGTGGGTAAAAGCCTCAGCACCTAGGGCTTGCCGATCGAAAGGTCGGCGGTTCGAATCACCGCGGCGGGGTGCGTTCCCGTTGCTCGGTCCCAGCGCCTGCCAACCTAGCAGTTCGAAAGCACCCCCGGGTGTAAGTAGATAAATAGGGACCGCTTACTGGCGGGAAGGTAAACGGCGTTTCCGTGTGCTGCGCTGGCTCGCCAGATGCAGCTTTGTCACGCTGGCCACGTGACCCGGAAGTGTCTTCGGACAGCGCTGGCTCCCGGCCTATAGAGTGAGATGGGCGCACAACCCCAGAGTCTGTCAAGACTGGCCCGTACGGGCAGGGGTACCTTTACCTTTACCTTTAACTTACTCTGTGGGTTTTACTCTGAGGAAAACTTAGCTGGATAACGACGCAGAGGATCTGTAGTTGCAAGTGGCAAAAATTGGGAAGCAAACGCAATCCCCGTAATATTTCACAGGCACCAAACGCAGTAGGCGAAATAATCTGTTCTCTTCATCAAGGGCGAAACCTTTGGGATAAACAGACTCCCTGCAAAAACTACAACAATACAAAGATAGATTTCTGAACATTCTCAGCTGTTCTTCAGCGGCGAGGCTGTGAAAGGAAGGGCGCCCTTGTTTTACGCTGAGAAGGCTTGTTTTAGTTTGGCTGCGCTTCCGAAATATGCAACAAACACAGAGGAACTGTTAAAAGAGGTTGCCGTTTTCCCTTCAGGTAAGAAACCCAGGTTTCTGAAAGCATCTCCAAAAGGCACCTCCACAGAGGTGCATATTTTTGTCATCGATTTGCTTTACACTGTGCCGCCAATGTAGACAGGACATGTAGGCAGGGCTCTGCACCCAAGGAGCTTACAAATTAAGACAAGACAGCAGAGAAACAGAAGGAGGGAGGCGAAATGCGAAGCTGACTGCAGGTTTGTGGGTGTTCTGGGCAAAGTGTCTTCAGATAGCTCTTTGTAGGCCTGGTGGAGACTGAGAACATAAGACTAGCCTTTTGGATCAGGCCAACGGCTAGGGATGGGCCGCCCACCCATGGGGCAAGTTGAGACGACCGCCTTAGGCAGCACCTCAGAAGAGAAGCAAGAGATAAAGCCAGTGGCGGTCAGAGGGTCGGACGAGGACCTGGAGAACTGGGTTCAAATCCTCCACTCAGGCATGAATCTCACTCTCAGCTTAAACTATGCCGCAGCTTTGTTGTGGGGATTGAATGAGGAGAAGGAGAACCACTTACACCCCATTGAGCTCCTTGGAGGAAAGGAGGGAGGCATTAATGCAATAAGTGAATAACTTAAAGGTAAAGGGACCCCTGACCGTTAGGTCCAGTCGTGGCTGACTCTGGGGTTGCTGCGCTCATCTCGCTTTATTGGCTGAGGGAGCCGGCGTACAGCTTCCGGGTCATGTGGCCAGCAGGACTAAGCCGCTTCTGGCGAACCAGAGCAGCGCTGTCTACCTTCCTGCTGGAGCGGTACCTATTTATCTACTTGCACTTTGACGTGCTTTCGAACTGCTAGGATGGCAGGAGCAGCAATGGGAGCTCACCCCGTCATGGGGATTCGAACCGCCAATCTTCTGATCGGCAAGCCCTAGGCTCTGTGGTTTAACCCACAGCGCCACCTAAATGAATAACTAAAACATGGCAAATGACCCATGCTGGAGGAAACAGCACCTGTTGGATTTCTGCCACAATGCTGTTTCAATGCACTCAGAAAGCTCAACAGGTCCTCTGAATTCCTAAACGCTCCACCACCTTACTTGTCTTCCCGGTGGTGCAGCAATAAGACCGCTGGCGCTATTGCAAAGCTAAGCAGGGTCCTGTGCAGTTTCAAATTGGACGGGGGACCGCGTGTTGAGGTTTCCTGCACGGCAGGGGGTTGGACTAGATGACCCTCGGGGTTCCCTTCCGATTCTGCGACCCTGTGATTCACCACAGCCAAGCGCAGCCTTGAAATATTAAGGCTCCCAAGCCCCCGTGCGATCTCCGAACGCCAGTTCCAATTAATTTTGAATTTTTCATTAAACCATTATTAAAAAGCAAGAGGGTAGCCGAAGGAAGGGGGGGGGGTTGGGTTTCAAGTCGGTCGGTATATTAACTGCTTTCGTTTTGCTTAAGGACTTTTTATTATCTGTCCCAAGCAATTATGTCAGGAAGTTCTGACGCCTCTTTGCAGGTTAACTGCGAGGATGTGCGTGAGCCTGGATCTTAAAGAAAATGGTGTTCAGGGGGATCCCCAGGAATCCCTCGATTGCTCACTGGGGAGGGGGCAGAGTTGCCAACAGCTATTTCTCAATGGGAAAATGGGGGGGGGAGTCTGGGGGCACAAAGGGAGAGGGCTCCTTTCTACAAGGTCGTTTTCTGGTGGAGAAATCTGGAGCCCCAAAAGCGAGATCTTAAATATGGGGGCAGCAAAAACGGATAAGGGAATTTTATTTCTCCCTCTCTCATAACTTGTGGGCATTCAATGAAGCCGAGCGATGGCTGGCCGTGGGAATTAACGGAGGTACTCCTTAATAATAATAATAATAATAAAACTGGGGTTCCCTCTTGGACATTTCATGGGAGGAAGAAGCGAATGAGACAGCAATACTAAAAAGAAATATGGTTTAACAGAAAGTAAAGAAGGTGGACATTAACATGGACTAGACGCCTTAAATAGTCGTTTTCTTTCATATTTGGTGGATGTGTAAAAGGGTAAAAGAGTATTGGGAAATGATTTATAATGAATTGAAAAAACTGTTTATAATTATTTTCTGCAGTAAACCAGAGTCCTTTCTGTTGGGGATAATTCGGACTGAAATTCCCAGGTGTCAGAAAAGGCTATTTATGTATGCAACAACTGCTGCCCGTGTTTCGCTGGCCAAAATTGGAAAACGAGCGACACATATTCCGTCAACTTAAGTTGCCATTCTTCTTTGGTCCTCGCTTGTTTCCCATTTTGGGGCTAACAAAACATGGGCTGCAGCAGTGGCATACATAAATAACCTTTTTTTTGACACCTGGGAATGTCAGTCTGAATTATCCCCAATGAAAAGGACTCTGGTTTGTTTGTTTTTGGGGAAAGTACTTTTAAACATTTTTTTCAATTCATTATATATCATTTCCCAATACTCTTTTACAAGTCCACCACATGTTGAAAGAATGTCCCCTCTGCTTCCTTGCATCTCCAGGACTTATCTGATTCAGTCTTACACATCTTAGCAAGCCTACTCAGGAGTTAAATACCACCTGTAAATCATTTTCAAGTAGTTCTCCTTCAAAGAATGTTGTTGTTGTTTAGTTGTTTAGTCGTGTCCGACTCTTTGTGACCCCCTGGACCAGAGCACGCCAGGCACTCCTGTCTTCCACTGCCTCCCACAGTTTGGTCAAACTTTCCTTAAGAAAAGATTTCCTTCAAAGAATAACATGCTGTAAAATTTCAAATCGCTTTTCCAAAGTCTTCCCCAGCATCAACCCAGGTTGTTGATCTCCCATCAGCCCAAGCCAGGGATACAGGCCAGTTCTTTGCCACTGCATGTGACACTCTGAGATAGACTCTCCCTAGAAGGGGAATAAATGGAGGCAGTGAGAGATTTTACTTACTCGGGCCCCATTATCACTGCAAATGGTGACAGCAGCCGCGGAATTAAAAGACGCCTGCTTCTTGGGAGGAAAGCGATGACAAACCTAGACAGCGTCTTAAAAAGCAGAGACATCACCTTGCCAACAAAGGTCCGTATAGTTCAAGATATGGTTTTCCCAGTAGTGATGTATGGAAGTGAGAGCTGGACCATAAAGAAGGCTGATTGCCGAAGAATGGATGCTTTTGAATTCTGGTGCTGGAGGAGACTCTTGAGAGTTCCATGGACTGCAAGAAGATCAAACCTCTCCATTCTGAAGGAAATCAGCCCTGAGTGCTCACTGGAAGGACAGATCGTGAAGCTGAGGCTCCAAGACTTTGGCCACCTCATGAGAAGAGAAGACTCCCTGGAAAAGACCCTGATGTTGGGAAAGATGGAGGGCACAAGGAGAAGGGGACGACAGAGGACGAGATGGTGGGACAGTGTTCTCGAAGCTACAAACAGGAGTTTGACCAAACTGTGGGAGGCAGTGGAAGACAGGAGTGCCTGGCTTGCTCTGGTCCAGGGGGTCACGAAGAGTCGGACACTACTAAGGGACTAAACAACAACAACAACAGATATGGATGTTCCATTTCTCTCTCACACACACACTGCCAGCCTCCAGCCTGCTTCGGAATCGGAAGGACAAGCCTAACATTAGCGCAACTGAACCTCTCTCTCCCCACACTGCGCCTGGGCATTATTTACAAATCAAATCCAGCCTTATTGACTTAATGCTTTTTCCCCATCAGGAAGACAAACAAGAGACAGGTCTGAGCATCGCAGGGGGAGCACACATTCGAAAAACAAGGGAAGCAATTTAAAAAGGAGGCAGCCGGCAAGAGATAACACACCGATATCTCCGGGGGGGGGGGCACACCGCATCAATATTAATAAAGGCGCCGTCTCGATACCCCAATTTTTTTTCTCGTTCTTCATCTCCAAGTCCTGGAAAGGGCAAGGAGGGGGAGCGGGCGGGGGCCCTCCCTGAGCCACACATCGGCCCGCAGGGTGGAGGCAATGCTAAAGTGGAATCCTAGACTTGTGTTGGAAGGGACACCATGGGGTCATCTAGCCCAACCCCAACTGGAGGGGTCACAGAGCTCAAGAATCCCTGACTAGCCGGACTCCGACGGAGGAGAGGACCACCACCTTCCGAAATCGCCTACTCCGCTTGTCAAATGACTCTTACCATCAGAAAGTTCTTCCCAAGGTTTGGGGGAATCTCATTTCTTGTCACTTGGATCTGTTGACTCGGGGCCTACGCTTCAGAGCAGCAGAAAAAAAGCTTGCCGTCTGGCTTCCGTGGAGAGCCGCTGACAGTCAGAGTAGTGTTACAAGAATTTTAAGGTCTCAAATATAGAACGAATATTCATAAATACACATATATCTAAATATATGAACCGTGTGTCTGAAATAGTAACGGTAAAGGTAAAGGGACCCCTGACTATTAGGTCCAGTTGTGGCCGACTCTGGGGTTGAGGCGCTCATCTCGCTTTACTGGCCGAGGGAGCCAATGTACAGCTTCCGGGTCATGTGACCAGCATGACTAAGCCGCTTCTGGCGAACCAGAGCAGCGCACGGAAACGCCGTTTACCTTCCCGCCAGAGCGGTACCTATTTATATACTTGCACTTTTGACGTGCTTTCGAACTGCTAGGCTGGCAGGAGCAGGGACCGAGCAACAGGAGCTCACCCTGTCGCGGGGATTCGAACTGCCGACCTTCCGATCGGCAAGTCCTAGGCTTTGTGGTTTAGCCCACAGTGCCACCTGCATCCCTTCTGAAATAGTAGGGGAGAGCAATCCTGAGGCCATTCTGACTCTCCCAAATTGACCTCAGATATTCCTCTGCAGTAAGGGAGGCAATTGTGGAATGCCTTCCCATTGTCTTTCCGCTTACGATTCCTGTTTTAAGGGCATATTTGTGTATGAATAGGGTGAACCTGTGACCTGGATTGAGGTACTAAAGGATTAACCATCACAAAAGAATGGCTAGGTTGCCCGGGTAATGCAACCAGTAACCATTATCAGGTATCCTGGCAGGCAGGATTTCTGCTGTAGACTGCCTCCTTCTTGAGTTATGTATGGTGCTTTGGGGGGTGGTCTTGGGCTACAGCGTGGGCAGTTTCAAAAGTCTATATAAGGGATTGCACAGCACTGTTCAGGGCAACAGCGGCAAGAGTCTTGTTAGCACAAGGATGGAAGAACGAGGAAGCCCCAGCGAAAGAACAGTGGCAAGAAAAACTGATGAGCTATGCGGAATTGGCCAAACTGACATATAAACTGAGTGACAAGGACAATCGTGACTTCAAGGAAGAATGGGAACGTTTAAAAAATTATCTAAAAGAACTACAGTGGTGCCTCGCAAGACGAAAATAATCCGTTCCACGAGTCTCTTCGTCTAGCGGTTTTTTCGTCTTGCGAAGCAACCCTATTAGCGGCTTAGCGGATTAGCGCTATTAGCGGCTTAGCGGGCTTAGCGGCTATTAAAGGCTTAGCGGCTTAGCGGCTAAAAGGCTATTAGCGGCTTAGCGGCTTAGAAAAAGGGGGGGGAGCGGAAAAAAATCGCAAGACTCGCAAGACGTTTTCGTCTTGCGAAGCAAGCCCATAGGGAAAATCGTCTTGCGAAGCAACTCAAAAACGGAAAACCCTTTCGTCTAGCGGGTTTTCCGTCTTGCGAGGCATTAGTCTTGCGGGGCACCACTGTACAAAACAATTTGGACTCTTTGGCGGGTTTTGAATAAACATCCGCAAATGTATTAGTTGAATATGTGATAGATGAGGCAATGATATGTACAATTTTATAATATACAGAGAACAATATGTGCAAAGGAACCAGAGAGGGGAGCTGAGGTGGGGGGAAAGGGAGGGAGGGGGGGATGTAAATGGTTATATTGATTGATAATTTGTTTGCTAAGTTCGAGAGAGAGAAAGAGAGAGAGAGAGGTTTATGCCTTCCTCCCCGATCAAATTGTCTGCGATGGAAACTGATCCAAAGAGCCCCACCTTGCAGGAATGGACACCTCTGCCCTGTGGGTCTGATTAGAATCGCCAGCGGGCCTGAAAAACTTCTGGGAAGTGATATATAATGAGATGAAAAAGATGTTGAAATATACATTTATTAAGAAACCAGAAGCATTTTTACTTGGCATTGTAGGAGATGATCTTAATAGACAGGATTGTAAGTTGTTTTTATATGCAATGACGGCAGCAAGAATATTATTGGCACAGAAATGGAAGCAAGAAGAATTACCGACGAAAGAAGAATGACGGATGAAATTAATGGACTGCAGAATTAGATAAATTAACAGGAAGGGTTTGAAACCTGCGGGACCAGAGATTCTTAGAAGGCTGGAGTAAATATCTGAACTATTTGAAAAGCAATTGTAAAGAACAGATTACGCTAGTAGGACTGCAAGAAGTTCTGTAAGGAGGACTATTTGAAATATTGCAAGAAAGACGATGCAGAGAATTATTAGTTAATGATAATTAAGAGCAATAGAGAAATTAAGAAATGCAGAATAAGTGATAAAGAACGAAAAATCATCAGAAGTCTAAAATATTGTATAAGATAAGAAGCAATGTTAAATGATTGTTGGAAAAGATATGTAAAAAAACCAATAAAAATGTATATAGATTTTTTAAAAAAAGGATCACCAGCGGGCCTGATTTGGATGGGGAGGCCATTTCCACCCCACCCACCCCCAAGCGACACACACACACACACACACACACACCAAAAGCCAGGTTTGCAAAGTGTTTGCAAGGCTCCGTGCCTTTTGCCCATGTGGGTTGATTTCAAACTGCACTGGCAAAAGCAACTGGCAGGTGACTGGCGGTGATTGGCAGGTGTGAGTCTCCGCCCCTTGCCTCCCAGGCCCCACCCCCTTAAGTCAGGAGGCCCCAAAACCCAGGCAGACTGAGCCAGGAATAAACCCGGCAATCTCCCACACCCTTCGGATGGCACCTTGTCAAGCAAGCCTGCTTTCGTTTAAATTCATTTACCGCATCTATCAACAACCTTTCCAAACAGGTTCACGAGGCAAATGTATAAATAATGATAATAATGCCCCAAAAAATCCAATTAAAACAGTTGTCAGCAAGTGCAAAACTGAGTTTAAAGCTGCTGTATAAAAATAGTCAACAATTGTCAACACCGACAGAGCGTTGTTGGGGCCTGTTTATATTTTTTAAAATTTCGCCTAGATCTGCCTCCCACATTTCTTAGCCCCAGAAGGCCCTGAAAGGTAGCTGACGAGAAAAAAAAACCCGTGGTTTATCAAATATAGCACATATATCACTAAAAAGAAGAGCCACCTAAAATAGCAGGGCCTCCTACTCCAGGATCAGGACTGTCAACACGGGCTGGCAGCAGCTCCTTCGGACGGGTATTTTACAGAAGAAGGGGGGAGTAGATGTCAGAAGGGAAACTGAGGCAAAAGAAAAGAAAGATAAGGGCTCATCCATATCTCGTCTTAATGCAGATTGTGAACCCCGTGGTGCTTCCTTCAGTTCCACCTTTGGATTTTCGAAGCGTAGGGAATTTCCAGATTTAGGGAGGGGCTAAGTGTGGGGCGTGGGTGGTGCTGTGGGTTACACCACAGAGCCTAGGATTTGCCGATCAGAAGGTCGGCGGTTCGAATCCCCGCAACGGGGTGAGCTCCTGTTCCTCAGTCCCTGCTCCTGCCAACCTAGCAGTTCGAAAGCACGTCAAAGTGCAAGTAGATAAATAGGTACCACTGTGGCGGGAAGGTAAACGGCGTTTCCGTGCGGTGCTCTGGTTCGCCAGAAGCGGCTTAGTCCTGCTGGTCACATGACCCGGAAGCTGTACGCCGGCTCCCTCGGCCAATAAAGCGAGATGAGCGCCGCAACCCCAGAGTCGGCCACAACTGGACCTAATGGTCAGGGGTCCCTTTACCTTTAAGTGTGGGAGCTCAGTCGTTGAAGGAAAACATAGTATTACAAGTTACAGATAGGTAGCCGTGTTGGTCTGCCATAGTCAAAACAAAAAAAATTCCTTCCAGTAGCACCTTAAAGACCAACTAAGTTAGTTCTTGGTATGAGCTATCGTGTGCATGCACACTTCTTCAGATACACCACTATTCCCAGTTATCAGTGTTTATACTACATATAAGATATGGACTATCTGACTTGGGAGACAATGGAGGAATGCGCTTTTGAGAGTGAAGCCAAACTGTTGGAAGGTGGACCAGATGCTCCAGAAATCTAGTGTCCAGATCAAAGGAAGCAATGGTACTGCTCTACTCTGATGGTGTTTCCTGCTTGGCAGGGGGTTGGACTTGATGGCCCTTGTGATCTATTCCAACTCTATGATTTTATGATTCTATGATTCTATGATTCTACGATTCTATGATTCTATTCTGCCTTGGTCAGACCCCACCTGGAATACTGTGTCCAATTCTGGGAACCACAATCTAAGAACAATGTTGACAAGCTGGAAGGTGTGCAGAGGAGGGCAAACAAGATGAACAAGGGTCTGGAAAACAAGCCTTATGAGGAACGGTTGAAGGATCTGGGCATGCTTAGCCGGGAAAAGAGGAGACAGAGAGGGGATATGAGAGCCATCTTCAAATATTTGAAGGTCTGTCAAGTTTGCTTTCTCTTGCTCTAGCGGGTAGGACACAAATCAATGGCATCAAGTTACAAGAAAGGAGATTACGACTCAACATACAGGAAAACTGTATGATGGCAAGAGCTGTTTGACCGTGGAAAGGTCTCCCTCGGGAGGCTGTGGACTCTCCTTCATTGGAGGTTTTTAAGCAGATGTTGGATGGCCACCTGTCAGGGGTGCTTTAGCTAAGATTCCTGCATTGTAGCAGGTTGGAGTAGATGATCCATGGAGTCCCTTCCAAGTCTACAATTCTATGATTCTAAGGTTGCAGTGCCTGCTGTGGCGGGAGAGACCGATATGGGAGAGACATGTTTTGTTGCAGCTGGGGCAGAGGAAGGCGTCTGGTGCTGTTGCTGCAGATGCACCGTGGCGTTTCTCCTCTCTGCGCTCCCTCTCAGTGGTCATTCCGGTCACTGCTGTGGATGCACGACCTGACCGTCTGAGTCCAGGCACTGCGGCCGTCTGCAAGGGATTCCAGCACAGCAGGCTTGACATTGCTAGGCCTCATATCACGTCTGCAGACATCTTTGTAGCACAGAGCTGGTCTGCCTGAAACCAGCTCCCAGTAGTGCATGTCCTTTGGGGATCCTGCCCTCTTCCATTCTGTGGACAGGAACAAGCCTGCGTAGTCGTCGCTGAGACAGGAGTGCAAACAGGCTGGGGATGTGGACTTCGGAGGCTCTGTCCTGCTATGTAAGGTATGGACAGGCCCCAAGATGATCAGGAAGCAACATTCCTCTGCTACATTCTCTGTTTTTACACTTTCCTAACTTCTTCTTAAGGGATGCGAGTGGCTCTGTGGGTTAAACCACAGAGCCTAGGACTTGCCAATCAGAAGGTCGGCGGTTCGAATCCCCTGTTGCTCGGTCCCTGCTCCTGCCAACCTAGCAGTTCGAAAGCACGTCAAAGTGCAAGTAGACAAATAGGTACCGCTCCAGCGGGAAGGTAAACGGCGTTTCCGTGCGCTGCTCTGGTTTCACCAGAAGCGGCTTAGTCCTGCTGGCCACATGACCCGGAAGCTGTACGCCGGCTCCCTCAGCAAATAAAGCAAGATGAGCTCCGCAACCCCAGAGTCGGCCACGACTGGACCTAATGGTCAGGGGTCCCTTTACCTTTAACTTCTTCTTTGGCGATCCCTCGTAGCCGAGTAAGATTGTCTTCCATTAACACAGTCTTAACCGTGAGTCCGTAAGTGACTGTGGAGGCCAATTCTGGATCCACACGTCCTTCCACAGTGGGGACATAGGTTTCCAGGCGGGAGTGGATCCCAGTGAGAGTTTTCCAAGCATGCCTTCCTCTTAGCACATTTCTCCCTTTAGTCCTTTCGAGTGTCTTCAAAGTCCATGGCACCTTTGGTAAAGGCTGCTCTCCAATTGGAGCACTCGCAGGCCAGTGTTTCCCAGTTATCATACTACATTTTTTAACAAAGGTCTGTATAGTTAAAGCTATGGTTTTCCCAGTAGTGATGTAGGGAAGTGAGAGCTGGACCATAAAGAAGGCTGATCGCCGAAGAATGGATGCTTTTGAATTCTGGTGCTGGAGGAGACTCTTGAGAGTCTTCTTGGACTGCAAGAAGATCCAACCTCTCCATTCTGAAGGAAATCAGCCCTGAGTGCTCACTGGAAGGACAGATCCTGAAGCTGAGGCTCCAAGACTTTGGCCACCTCATGAGAAGAGAAGACTCCCTGGAAAAGACCCTAATGTTGGGAAAGATGGAGGGCACAAGGAGAAGGGGACGACAGAGGACGAGATGGTGGGACAGTGTTCTCGAATCTACAAACATGAGTCTGACCCAACTGCGGGAGGCAGTGGAAGACAGGAGGGCCTGGTGTGCTCTGGTCCAGAGGGTCACGAAGAGTCGGACATGACTAAACGACTAAACAACAACAACATACTACATTTTTTTCAGATTTGCCTTGAGAGAGTCTTCAACCCTCTTTTGTTGACCGTCAGTATGACGCTTTCCATTTTTAAGTTCAGAATAGAGTAGTTGCTTTGGAAGATGATAATCAGGCATCCGCACAACATGACCAGTCCTACGAAGTTGATGTTGAAGAATCATTGCTTCGACACTGGTGATATTTGCTTCTTCCAGGACACTGGCATTAGTTTGCCTGTCTTCCCAAGTGATGTGTAAAAAATTTCAGAGACACCGTTGATGGAATCTTTCGAGGAGTTGGAGATGGCGTTTATAGCACGCATACCGTAAGGTTGGTAGTACAATAGCTTTGTAAACAAGCATTTTGGTTTCCCTGCAAATGTACCCATCCTCAAACACTCTGCACTTCAGTTTACTTTCCTAACCAAACCAAACCATAGCGCAGAGTCTTAAACATGAGGACAGTACATTGGTCTAACTCCATAGCGTAAGATGGCCAAGCTAATATGATCAAAGTGCTTTAAGTGAAGTGCTATAGAATAAAAAAGGGGGGGGAGTAAGTAGAACGGAGATTAGGACAGCGTATTTTACCTTGACTGCAACAGAGAATGAATTAAGAAGCTTACGCCTCTTACATCGCTCGTTCTGACCGCTTTGGGGAGCTTCCTTGAATGACTGCTATTCTTGCAGTTAGATGGAGCAGCTTAGCTGCTTAATTCATTTGTGCAAAGGGTGGGTGGGGGAGGGATAGGGAGAATTCGACTGCAACACTCCTTGCAATAAAAGATATATGCAAGTCAAGAAGCAGATTCGTTAATCCACACTGACATCTGGCGGTGGGTCTGGAAATAGCTGGATGGGGTGGGGGGAATCTCAAGAGTCAATGAGATCACCCGATCTCAAGCTTTCCTCAACCCACTCAATATTTTGCAAATGAAAACAGGGAGGCTGTTGCAGCAGGGAGGGACGTTAAGTTAGGAGCAGAGCAAATGCAAGATTAAAGGAACTCTCAAAGCCTAGTCCAGATCATTCTGTGGGAGTGGACCCTTCTGGACTGCTTTAGGGGGGTGCAGGTGGCGCTATGGTCTAAACCACTGAGCCTCTTGGGTTTGTCGATCAGAAGGTCGGCAGTTCGAATCCCCGTGACGGAGTGAGCTCCTGCTGCTCTGTCCCAGCTCCTGCCAACCTAGCAGTTTGAAAGCAAGCCAGTGCAAGTAGATAAATAGGTACCGCTCCGGCGGGAAGGTAAACAGCATTTCCGTGCATTCTCATTTCCATCACGGTGTTCCATCTGCGGACAAACACCGGCTCCCTCGTCCTGAAAGCGAGAGGAGCGCCACAACCCCATAGCCGCCATTGACTGGACTTAACTGTCCAGGGTTCCTTTACCTTAACCTTTCTTCATTAGGCAGCTTCCTCTGTCTAGACCAGTGTTTCCCAAGCGGTGTTCCGCGGCACACTAGTGTGCCGCGAGATGTTGCCTGGAGGGAGGCGGGCGAGTCCAAAAAAGGTTGGGAAACACTGACTTAAGTTTCTCTTTCAAAAAGGAAACGTGGGTTAAAGCGGCGACGCCGCCCCCCACTCACTTTCCTGCTCTGGCTTCCCTAACAGTTTTCCGAGTTGCGTCACTGGATCCACCCCCCTTTTCCACAGGTGACACGGGGCTGGAGGGAGGGAAAGAGGGCTTAACGTCGCGCACAAAGGCAGCCTCCTAGAAGCCTCCTAGACCCCCACCCTCAGCTCCTTCAGAAAGGAAGCCCCGCCCCTCGGCTCCCTACGAGGCCAGCTGCTGCACGCACGCGCCGGCTCATCATCGGCTCCGTCTGTTTCCAACCCCCCTGCTCGCCTTCGCGCGAGCTCAGTCTGGTCCCTCAGCCGAAGAAGCGGAGCCTCTCGGCATGTCCGGGCAGCAGCAGCAACAACAGCAGCAGCAACTCCCGGCGACGGCTCCTCAAGCCCCGGGCAACCCTACTCCCTCACCGGCCTCGGCCGCCCTCCTGTTCCACCCGCCGCCACCTCCCCCACCGCCGGCGGCCACCTCGGCCCCGCCGCCGCCCCCTCCTCCGCCCGCTATCGCCGCCACCACCACAACAGCCGCCGCCGCCTCAGCTGGGCCCATGCCTGCCAGGAGCGGCGGCGGCAGCAGCAGCAGCAGCGCCCCGGCGCCCTTCCCTCACGACGGCGACCCGGCCCTGAACGAGCAGGAGAAGGAGCTCAAGCGGCGCCTCAAGCGGCTCTACCCGGCCGTGGATGAGCAGGAGACGCCGCTGCCGCGCTCCTGGAGCCCGAAGGACAAATTCAGCTACATCGGCCTCTCGCAGAACAACCTGCGCGTCCACTACAAAGGTAGAGGGACGGAGGGAGGGCGAGGCCGAGGCCACCGCCATCCCCAGGCCCCCTCCGCCTCTTCCTCCGAAAGGCAGGCTGAGAAACTCCCAGGGAAGCTCTGAACGTCTCCCCCGAAACCGTCGGGAGGCTTCGGTTGTTGCCTTTCTCCGCCGAGGTCGGTGGACCCCGAGCCTAGGCTTCCTTCCCGCACCCCTCTTTCCGAAGACCGCACACCAGTTGGGCCAGTACATATTCCCCTCCAGTGACTGGAGCGGAATAGCCCTTTCTCTTCTTCCCCAACCCTTGTCGTTGGAGGAGTCCCTCAGTCCCTCGCTTTGCTGCCTCCTCCCCCCCCCCACCCCAAAGCTTGGAGGTTCCCCGGCAAGGGGGAGGGAAAAAAATTGAAACTTACACTTTCGTGCGTCCCTCCCAGCGTGACGCTGCGCGCTGACATCACGGGGCTGTAATGGTGGTGTGCCTCGAGATTTTTTTCATCAAACAAGTGTGCCTTTGCCCAAAAAAGGTTGGGAGACACTGGTCTAGACCAGTGTTTCCCAAATGTTTTTGGGCAACGGCACACCTGTTTACTGAAAAAAAATCTCGCGGCACACCACCATTAAAGCCCCGCCCCGTGACGTCAGCGCGCAGCGTCACGCCGGGAGGGACGCACAAAAGTGAAAGTTTTTTCCCTCCCCCTTGCTGGGGAACCTCCAAGCTTTGGGGGTGGGAGGAGGCAGCAGAGCGAGGGACTGAGGGACGGCGGCAACTGAGGCGGCGGCGGCTGAGGCAGAGCTGGGAAGGGGGTTTCCAGGGGACACGGCAGCTCCTCGAAAGGCTTCTCTCAGCTGCGCTCAATCCGCCTCGGAGAGGATTTCCCCTCCGGTCCCGTTCGTTTGGGGCATCGCTCCGGCTGCTCCCTCTCCCGCCGCGCAGGAGCGATGCCTCTCTCTGGCTTTCCCTCCGCGCAGGCTGAGGGAGGGAGGGAGGGGCGCGTGTGACCCGTCTCTGCTGGGAGACCAAACCCAGCGAGGCAGAGTCGCGCGGAGGCGCCCAGGCAGCGCTTCCGGCTGCGAGGAGGAGCGCCAGGCAACAGCAGGAGGCGCGGCCTCTCCTCGCCGCCGCCGCCCCGCCTCTCGCCGCCCGACTCGCCCGCCTCCCTCCAGGCATCTCGCGGCACACGAGGCAACGTCTCACGGCACACTCGTGTGCCGCGGAACACCGGTTGGGAAACACTGGTCTAGACGAGCATCCACAACTCTGTGGCAAGGCAATTGTTTTGCGTTTTGTGCTTGGGCCCAGGTGACCTGAGAGATCCCATCTCCTTCAACGAATCTGGAAGAGGAGAAAGCTACTGATGGCTGCCAGCCATTATGTTCATGAAAACAGAACACTTATTATTATTATTATTTTAAATATTTTATTAAGGATTTTCTTGTTTTACAGAAGTAAGTGTAATGCCTCGTGCGTTTTTTTTCCCATGTAACATTTTTACAAATCCGTTTCATTTGTTGAGGCATTAGGGGGAGAAGAAGAAAAAAGAAAAGAAAAAAAAGAAAGGGGGGGTGGAGGGAGGGGAGATGGATGGGGGTGGGGTCAGGTACCGGTGTTTCTATTATGCTTAATGTATGTAGAGTTTGGTGTCAGCGTTGCTTGTGTTGTTCACTTGTGTTCCTTTGGTGGTGAGAGAGGTTGGGGTTGGCCTAGGGTGTGATTGTTTGGTTGTGATTGGCTGTGGTGATCTTTGTTTTTGTGTGTGAGTGGGGTGGGTGGGTGTTTTGGATCAGGTTAGCCATATTGATTTGTATGCTGTTGGTGGATTATTGTCATTGTCCTGTTGGGCTGTGTATGTGATAAAGGGGAGCCATACCGGGGTGAAGGCGTCTTCTTCTGTTTGTCCCCGTGTCAGTTTTAGTTTATTAGTTAATTTTTCTAGTAGGGCTGTTTCCCATACTATTTGGTACCATTGGTCCATGCTTACTCCTGACAGCTCTCTCCAGTGTCTGGCTATGGTGTTTCTGGCTGCTGAGAGCAGGTGGGTTATGAGTTCTTTGTGGTGTAAATGGGCATTGTTGTCTTAAAACAGAACACTTATGAAGACCAGTAGCTGGGAGTTGAAGCAGGGAGGTTGCTGCCTTGCTCAGCTCCTACTTGGATGCTTCCCACAGGGAAAACAGGATACTAGGTGGGCTCTTGCTAGGCTCTTAATGGTTGCAACTTACTGCCCTCCCCACCATCGCTGACCAAAGGCTTCCACCAAGGATCCCTGCCCATCCCAATGGTTTGCCCTTCTCCGCTTCCTCTTGCTTCATCAACTCGTTCTAGCAACAAAGGGGGCTTTTGGAATGACTATTCACAGTATGCTATTCCCAACGCACCTCTGCCGCCTTCCCGAACCTGGCACCCTCTCCATGATGTTTAGGACTGTCAATCCCACCAGGAGTCAGGGCTGAAGTCAGACACAGGGCAGCAACGAAGAAGCAGAGCCGGTTGTTGGTGATAAGTCTTTATTCAAGGAAACAGGCATACGACTCAACAACGCTTCCCAGTAGGTCATGCCCGTATGGGGCAGTTGCCAGGACAGAAGGTCCCTGCCTTCCACCCTTTCTAAGGCTCCTCCTCTCCCAGATGTTTCCCAAGCATCCTCAAACTCCGTATGAGCACCTCTGGTCTCTGCTCTTCTCATTACTCTGATCGTTCTTGGAGACTGGGGAGTTTGTCACAGCAAGAGAGGGAGACTTCCTGGATTCTTCAGCAGCCTCTGCTTCAGCCTCCAAGTCTGAACTGCTCCCCGTCATCGGCTCCTCCTGCTCACTAAACCCTGCTGCCCCTTCGGCATCCAGCACCTCCCCTCTCCCATCAGTGCCCCACCACCAACCCCCTGGGCTCTCAGCCTGCTTCCTCTGGGGCTTGACCACAAACTTGACATGAGCCAACAGTGTGACGTGGCAGCTAAAAAAGCCAATGCAATTCTGGGCTGCATCAATAGGAGTATAGCATCTAAATCAAGGGAAGTAATAGTGCCACTGTATTCTGCTCTGGTCAGACCTCACCTGGAGTACTGTGTCCAGTTCTGGGCACCACAGTTCAAGGAGGACACTGACAAACTGGAACGTGTCCAGAGGAGGGCAACCAAAATGGTCAAAGGCCTGGAAACGATGCCTTATGAGGAACGGCTAAGGGAGCTGGGCATGTTTAGCCTGGAGAAGAGGAGGTTAAGGGGTGATATGATAGCCATGTTCAAATATATAAAAGGATGTCACATAGAGGAGGGAGAAAGGTTGTTTTCTGCTGCTCCAGAGAAGCGGACACGGAGCAATGGATCCAAACTACAAGAAAGAAGATTCCACCTAAACATTAGGAAGAACTTCCTGACAGTAAGAGCTGTTCGACAGTGGAATTTGCTGCCAAGGAGTGTGGTGGAGTCTCCTTCTTTGGAGGTCTTTAAGCAGAGGCTTGACAACCATATGTCAGGAGTGCTCTGATGGTGTTTCCTGCTTGGCAGGGGGTTGGACTCGATGGCCCTTGTGGTCTCTTCCAACTCTATGATTCTATGATTCCATTGAGGGTTGGAGGAAATGTGGAGTGATGGGAATGTACAGTCACATGTGGTGGGATTGTCCGTTACTTAATGAATTTTGGAAACAGATTGGTATACAAATATCGGGAATTGTTGGTAGGAAGGTGGGAATAGCTAAATTAATGGTTCTCATTAGTCTGAGTAGCACCGAGTTAAAAACAAAAGAGGAATGTAAATGGGTAAAATTGATGCTAACTGCAGCCAGACAGGTTATAGCGAGTAATTGGAAAAATGCAGAAGAGCTAGGGGTGAACCAATGGAGGAAAAAACTGAATAATATTATAATTTTAGAATATCTAACTGTGAAGGTACACAGAATGAAAGCGTTTAAGGTCAGTGATTCCAGTTACAGATAGGTAGCCGTGTTGGTCTGCCATAGTCAAAACAAAAAAAATTCCTTCCAGTAGCACCTTAAAGACCAACTAAGTTAGTTCTTGGTATGAGCTTTCGTGTGGTATCTGAAGAAGTGTGCATGCACACGAAAGCTCATACCAAGAACTAACTTAGTTGGTCTTTAAGGTGCTACTGGAAGGAATTTTTTTTGTTTTGACTAAGGTCAGTGAGAAAGAGGAGGATTGGTTTAAGAAGATAGTGAATTATTTGGGTAGGTTTGAACAATTTGGGGCAATAAAAATGTTAAAAAGTTAAATAAACCTTGTGGAAGGAGGAGTGTTAACGTATATAAAATTGTACATATGGTTGATTTGAATATGTTATTATTGATTATGTATCAGTCGCCTGGGGGGTTTCACTGTTTGTGTTTTGGGTGTTGGTAAAAAAATAAAAAAGTGTAAGTGAATTGTTTGTTGTATGTAATCCCAAGTAATCATGCATGGGTTTGTGGACTTGTCACCATATGAATGGCAGTTGGCCCACAAAGTGTGAGTCTAGTAGAAGCCCCAGCTAGTGATGGGTGGTCTGCAGCTACCTCTGTCTCCCCCCGCCCCGTGCCACCCCATCTCTCTCTCTCTGCCACCCCTCCACCTGTCTCAACCTCTCTGCCGCTGAATCTCCACTTGAGGAATGAGCCCCACAGGTCCTCCACCCACAAGCTGCCCTCAGCAGTTCAAAAATAAACATCACTAGCTGCATCCCAAGTAGCAAGCTGTGCACAGCTGGCAGGCCCTAGCATCCATGCGCATGAATGGGCACAGGCGCGCACACACACATGCACAGCATCAGAAGCGGGCAGCGGGGGGTTAGCACCCTGCAAATGAGAAGCTGCAAATGAGAAGGCGCTTTCACCCGTCAAAAATGTAACCAAACACATTGCAATACTCAACACCCCCCCCAAAAAAAATCCTTCTTTCGCACATTTCACACACCTCCACCTGAGACGACACAAGACAATTTTTTTTGCAAGAGTGGCCTTTCGTGCATTTTGACCGCCTGTTTCTTCCAAGCGGCTCCACCTTTCGCTTCCACTTAACGTGGAGAATTGGAGCATAAAGAGGTTTAGGATTTGGGGGTTTGCTTTTAATCTCATGCAGGTTAAGTCGTAACCAAGTTAAGAAGTAATCCGACAGCACAGACAATTCTACTTTTATGTGTGTATTATTAAGCGCTTAGTGGAGACGAGGAGTCTTACCGAGAATTTTTAAAGCAGGTGAATCCCTCCTGGCAGGTTTGCAAATGGGGTGGGGGTGGGAGGAGAGGACAAGCCAAGATAAGAGTGGAAAAGGCAACAGATTGCTAGCTGCCCAGGGGAGGTGTGTCAAAACCCTCGCCCTTGTGATGGCTTCACTAAGCTGGCGGTAGGTTCCCCTGACCAAGCTAGATCAGACTCAAGGGAAGGGAACTCAGAATGCCATTTTGTACACTGGAACAAGGAGTGGGAGAAATTCACAAAGCACTGCTCCTCAACCTCCTGTAGAATGGTGGTCGGAAGCAGGGAGCCTCCCCTAATTCAGGCTGGCACACCGTGCAGTTTGGAACCCGAATAACCCAGGGTTCCAAATAATGCATTGCGGCTCAACTAGGTAGTTCCACACGTCAGACTTTCACCCTCTGACCAGGCAACCCGGGTGGCAGCAAAGGGATGTGTGTGGAGCTGTGTGCATTCTTCCCCACTCACATAGGCTTTACTTGCAAGCAGAGCACCAGAAGAGGCACTTATGCAACCAAAATTACCAGCAAACTACCAGCAAATAGGGACGTGGGTTAAACCATAGAGCCTAGGACTTGCCGATCAGAAGGTCGGCGGTTCGAATCCCCACGATGGGGTGAGCTCTCGTTGCTCGGTCCCAGCTCCTGCCAACCTAGCAGTTCGAAAGCACGTCAAAGTGCAAGTAGATAAATAGGTACCGCTCTGGTGGGAAGGTAAACGGCATTTCCGTGCGCTGCTCTGGTTCGCCAGAAGCGGCTTAGTCCTGCTGGCCACATGACCCGGAAGCTGTACGCCGGACAATAAAGCGAGATGAGCGCCGCAACCCCAGAGACAGTCACGACTGGACCTAATGGTCAGGGGTCCCTTTACCTTTACCTTACCAGCAAATACACCCTAGTCAAACCACAGTTCTGTCTTGTGTAGCACTAGGCAAACCCTTTTGCAAAGAACAGAATATTTGGGATGCGTCTTTCATTCCTTTTCCAGAAAAGGACCACCTGCCTAATAAAAAACTTTCTTTAAAAAGAGACTTCCACTTTTTGTTTTGAGCATGCTTAAACCTCTTCCACATTCCCTGAGGATTAAGATTTCTGTTGTTGCTAGCTTCATTTTTTTCCCCTCCCCAGAGAATTTTAGATTTTGCTTATTGCAAGCAGCTTCCAAAGTAGGGTACAGGTGGGGCAAGCAGGACACAGGCTTGCAAAACAAATCCAAACTGTGGTCTAGTCTGGCTTGGTGCCCCCCCCCCCCCGCAGTTCCACAAGCAGATATAAATAAAATTAGAACCATCTCACAGAAAAGCCTTCAGAGGCCTGGAGCTTTCACAGCTAGGAAGTTACATCTGGTATCCCAAAGTGAAGAGTTTATGTTAAAACCAAGAATATCCTCACAAGTTTGTTTTCCCCGTCCTCTCTTCCTCACATAGGCATCATACCACACCAACCAAGACTTGACATTCTGCAGCGCTAGAAACCACCAGTTTCCTCCAATCCCTACAGGGGATGTACCGTATTTTTCACTCTATAAGACGCACCAGACCACAAGATGTACCTAGTTTTTGGAGGAGGAAAACAAGAAAAAAAATATTCTGAATCTCAGAAGCCAGAACAGCAAGAGGGATCGTTGCACAGTGAAAGCAGCAATCCCTCTTGCTGTTCTGGCTCCTGTGATAGCTGCGCAGCCTGCATTCGCTCCATAAGACGCACACACATTTCCCCTTACTTTTTAGGAGGGAAAAAGTGAGTCTTATAGAGCAAAAAATACGGTAACTTCTCCTGATCTTGAATTCCTGCAAAGTTTCTTCAGGGTCCTGCGTTCCTCAACACTCCTCTAATTCTCAAGCTCCCTTCTGCCTCTGAGCTCTCCTTCACTCTTCCCAGACTTCTCCCTAGTCCTTACTGCCGTGCCATGCAAGGTTTTAATCCCAACCGTACTACTTTCCCTGCCCTCACAGAGGCTGGACTGGGAAGAAACTCTCAAAGCTCTCTGAACCTTCTGAGCTATGGCGGCGGCTCAGCCAATCAGAGTTAGAGACTTCACAAGTGCAATACAGATTTATTGTTCATGGAAAATGGAATGTTTCCTCCGAAACAACTGAGTGGTGTCCCGCTAAGAACATGTTGCGGGGGGGGGGGGGGATGGGAGGGAACAACACACACTTGATTTCACGTCATACGCAAGCTTTAGGATAGGGCGCTGTGGTTTCGTTTCAGTTGGCAAAAGTTCAAGGCGAAGACCAGGAAACAAAATTCGATGCAGTTGCCGCGTCGTGGCGAAGAAGCAAAAAGTCCTCAATAGTGCCGGGGGAATCGAGGGTCGCTGGTGCGGCCTGTTCTATCTGGGCTGGCAAAACTGCTTGGCAGACTGGCTCCCTGTGCCACGGGAGCTGGGGCGGCACCCTGCACGAACCCTCCGCGCCTGAGGACAAGAAGCAGAAAGTTGACTTCCTGCTCAAGGGCTCAGTGCAACACCCTGCACCCTCCTTAACTAATTTTATTTCTTTATTAAATTTGTATACTGCCCAATACCCGCAGATCTCAGGTTGGTTCACAACATAAAATTCCAATGTATATAAAAAACACAGACTACATAATAAAAAGGGACGCGGGTGGCGCTGTGGGTAAAAGCCTCAGCGCCTAGGGCTTGCCGATCGAAAGGTCGGCGGTTCGAATCCCCACGGCAGGGTGCGCTCCCGTTGTTCGGTCCCAGCGCCTGCCAACCTAGCAGTTCGAAAGCACCCCCGGGTGCAAGTAGATAAATAGGGACCGCTTACTGGCGGGAAGGTAAACGGCGTTTCCGTGTGCTGCGCTGGCTCGCCAGATGCAGCTTTGTCACGCTGGCCACGTGACCCGGAAGTGTCTCCGGACAGCGCTGGCCCCGGCCTCTTGAGTGAGATGGGCGCACAACCCTAGAGTCTGTCAAGACTGGCCCGTACGGGCAGGGGTACCTTTACCTTTTTACATAATAAAAATAAAAACAACCCAAGAACCCCCCCCCCCATTCCACTGTTTAAAGGGCAGTCTTTAAAATCATGGCCTCCAAGTTTCTTAATCCATACATTTTTCCTGACCAAGCATGCGTGCTAAGAGGCCACTGGGTCGTCGTCACCCACCCCAAAGTCTTTTGCACGTGCACACAAACCTATCTATCACCTAACAAAGAGAACAGCTGTCACTTAAAATATTTCAACCGCAATCCCAAGCCCCTTCAAACTTTCTCGGCAGAAGTAATGTGGGGTTTCTGCAGGGCGGGGAGCAGCAAAACCCTTTCAGGTAACTCTTACCCCGACATTCCTCCTCTGTTTATCACATGGCCAGGCCCTGTCTGAGCAGGGGCACTCCTCTCACCAGCTAAGAAATGAAAAGAATGGGGCAGGGAAGCAGGAGGGAACAAGTCACTAAGGAATTATTGTACTGTTTAATTTTTTTAACAAATGCCTGCAGTCCCAACCACCCTTACCCTTACCCTGAATTCAGTAGGACTTACTTCTGGGTAGGCATGGTTAGGATTGTGTTGCCATCTTTCATTTATTTGTGCTTTTCTATACCCCCAAGGCTCCTGCCAACCTAGCAGTTTGAAAGCACGCCAGTGCAAGTACATAAATAGGTACCACTCCGGCGGGAAGGTAAACGGCATTTCCATGCGCTGCTCTGCTTTGCCAGAAACGGCTTAGTCATGCTGGCCACATGACCTGGAAGCTGTACGCCGGCTCCCTTGGCCAATAAAGCGAGATGAGCGCCGCAACCCCAGAGTCAGCCACGACTGGACCTAATGATCAGGGGTCCCTTTACCTTTTATACCCCCAAGGCAGCATTCGTGGTTCTCGTGCTTAGGTTACGCTATGAAACGGCGACAGGCCCAAGATCACTCTGTGTGCTTTATGGCTGAGGTAGGATTCAAACCCTAATCTTCCCTAGTCTAACCAGGATGGTGCTCTAGCATTCAAGCTCTCAGCACACTGGCCTTCGAGCTGACTTCTGCACACAGTTCAAGGTTTGGCTCATAAAGCCCTCTTATGGCACCTGTGGTCAATCTCCTTTCGTCTCCAAGAGAATGTAGGAAACTGCCCTATGTCGATTACAGTGGTGCCCCGCAAGACGAATGCCTCGCAAGACGGAAAACCCGCTAGACGAAAGGGTTTTCCGTTTTGGAGGTGCTTCACAAAACGAATTTCCTATGGGCTTGCTTCGCAAGACGAAAATGTCTTGCGAGTTCCTGCAGGGTTTTTTCCCTCCCCCCCCCCTTTTCCCAAGCCGCTAAGCCGCTTATCAGCTGATCCGCTAAGCCGCTTATCAGCTGATCCGCTAAGCCGCTTAACAGCTGATCCGCTAAGCCGCTTAACAGCTGATCGCTAAGCCCCTTATCAGCTGATCCGCTAAGCCGCTTATCAGCTGATCCGCTAAGCCCGCTAATAGCGCTAATCCGCTAAGCCACTAATGGGCTTGCTTCGCAAGACGAAGAAACCGCAAGACGAAGAGACTCGCGGAACGGATTCTTTTCGTCTTGCGAGGCACCACTGTAATTTGTCCATTTAGCCTAGTATGGCCTGACTCTGATGGCCAGCAGATGGCCAGGGTCTCTCTCAGGGAGTCTTTCATGACCAGCTGCCTGACCTGTAAACCTGGGGCCTCTTCTGTGCATTTAGAAAGGGGGTCATCCACCTGTCAGTTTGCATTTCTTAGTACAGAAAGTATTGAGCTGATGCGTAGAGATCTTTCCTATTCTGCTTAACTCAAGAGCGTTCTAGGTGGTTTCTTTCTATGTGAAAGAAACAGGCAGGAAGTTCTTGTCCGGGTTATTCCTTCCGGGAAGCCGAGTACAGCTGGTTGAAACTGGTTCTGTTATCCTTTCTGTCAGGGCCGGTGGAGCCTGGGTTTCTCATTTCCTCTTTCTATCTCTTTGTTCTGGTGCAGTGTTCTGTTCTGATATAGTGCTATGGTTTATATAAGCTGTAAGTTAAAGGGACTCAGGTGGCGCTGTGGGTTAAACCACAGAGCCTAGGACTTGCCGATCAGAAGGTCGGCAGTTCGAATCCCCGGGACGGGGTGAGCTCCCGTTGCTCAGTCCCTGCTCCTGCCAACCTAGCAGTTTGAAAGCACGTCAAAGTGCAAGTAGATAAATAGGCGGGAAGTAAACGGTGTTTCCGTGCGCTGCTCTGGTTCGCCAGAAGCGGCTTAGTCCTGCTGGCCCCATGACCCGGAAGCTGTATGCCGGCTCCCTCGGCCAATAAAGCGAGATGAGCGCTGCAACCCCAGAGTCCGTCACGACTGGACCTAATGGTCATGGGTCCCTTTACCTTTACGTTAAATTTAAGATACGTCTGCTGCAACTGAGTTTCTTATGGACCGTGCCAATCCTGAATGTATTGGATTTGTGACCACTATGCTCATTTGCCTTCAGTAGTAGTAAAACTCTGTTGGATGAAGTACAACTGCCTCTGGTCTATTTTTGGGGAACGCTGCAGTGTGTTTAAGTTTTTGCTCCACACACGTCACCACCCAACTCCAGCCCTGACCTCTTAGGAGCCATTAGCAGCATGCCTACAAATGGGGCTTGTTACAATTAACTTTTTTCCAATTACAGGCCTGAATCAGACATGCTGAGCCTCAGGAAGTGGGAAACCCACCAGGGAACACTTCACTCCCCGACTGTGCCACCCTTGCCCTTGGTTCTGAAATGCACCGCTGAACTGTGCTTACTGGAAACAAAACATTTCGAAGGTAGAGAGGGGAGCGCCCTGCAAAGTTTGCTTTGATTTTTTTTTTACCTTGCCACCTTTCATGCTCCCGGCCGATGATCCCTTCTTCCACGCTGCCCTGCCAGGAACGGTCCTGGTGACCTTCAAGTTTGCGGCTGTGATCTCCCCAGTCGCGCCCATCTCTGGATGAGGGAGCCGCCCACCCAAAAGAGAGAAGAGTGCCGTTAGCAAGCATGGAAGGAAGCTAGTGATGTTTCCTTGTAAATATGACCTGCCTTGACAGTGTACTTAAGTCACCTCGGGGGGGGGGGGGGGACCTCAAAGAGGAAGTCCAGCTCCCTTATGACAGAGCATACCGTATTTTTCGCTCTATAGGACACACTTTTTCCCCTCCAAAAATGAAGGGGAAATGTATGTGCGTCCTATGGAGCGAACGCAGGCTCCTTGGCTTCAGTGAGAGCAACGCGAAGCCTCCGAAGCGCAGAGGGAGCACTCCGAAGCGCAGAGGGGTGCGCACCGACCCCTCTCACTCTCCAGACTTCAGGCAGCTATCCACAAGCCTTCGGAGCGCAGCCGGACTTCTCGCTGCACTCCGAAGGCTTACGGATAGCCGCCTGCAGCCTGAAGCGCAGCGCCAACTCCCGCTGCGCTCCCGGGGCTTCAGGCAGCTATCCGCAAGCCTTCGGAGCGCAGCGGGAGTTCCTGCCGCGCTCCCAAGCCTTGCGGATAGCCACCTGAAGCCTGGAGAGCGAGAGGGGTCGGTGAACACCGATCCCTCTTGCTCTCCAGGCTTCACTTCGCTGGAGAGGAGCTGCGCAGTTTTCCCTCTCTGCGCAGCGCCCCTTCAGCAAAGCGGGAGGAGAAATGGAAGGGGCTCCGTTTCTCCTGCCGCTTCGCTGAAGGGGCGCTGAGCAGAGAGGGGGAGAATTTATTTTTTTCCTGTTCTCCCCCTGCTATGGTCGGGTGCTATGGCCTTATGGTCGGGTGCGTCCTATAGAGCGAAAAATACGGTAAGACCTCCACTGGTGATCTTAGGGTGTGGACAGAGGCCAGCCTTAAGATTTAAAATGGTTTAGTGAAATCCAATTTTAAACAGGTGGCAGTTTGCCAAGGTGGCAAAATATGGCCTCCACATTCAGAGGCGGTCTACCTCCGAGTAGCAGGCGCTGGGGATAAAACAAAAGGGGAGCCATTGTGCCTCCCTCCAATGACTTGTCGGCTCCCCAGAAGCACCTCCTGCTGGCTTAGACCCCAGTTCTCTACCATCCAGACACTGCTTGGGTTTTTCTGGCTTACTGAGGGCTAGAAAACCAAGGTTGCCTGTTCTGTGCTGCCCAAGCACACGAGAATTCACACACCACCTCCCAGCACACTAGCAGAGTGTTCAAAATTCCCCAGGTGCCAAGCGCGTTTTACTACTAGTGCGGGTGTCCAACTGTAGCCCCAACTACGTGGAGATTTCTGGGCGACTGACAGCTCCGTCAAGCCTGGCTGACTCACACACAGACCTCCATCATCGCATCAAGGAAAATTAAGTGAAGGGCTGAGTACAGATATATTTGACTGCGCTGCAGCCTTTCCACGGGCACCCGAAAAAGAACTCACAAAGCACTGTTTAGTCCACAGTTAATACCATTTCCATTGTGTGTGTTTCTCCTTCTGGGAGCAGTGAATTGTTGACGCTGAAGTCCAGCGCCGAGGGCCTTCTGGCGGTTCCCTCGCTGCGAGAAGTGCGGTTACAGGGAACCAGGCAGAGGGCCTTCTCAGTAGTGGCACCTGCCCTGTGGAACGCCCTCCCAGCTGATGTCAAGGAAATAAACAACTATTTTACTTTTAAAAGACACCCTTAGGGAAGTTATTAATGTCTGACGCTGTATTGTTTTTAACATTCGGTTGGAAGCCACTCAGTGTGGCTGGGGAAACCCAGTCAGATGGGCAGAGTATTAATAATAAATTGTTATTATTATTATTATTATTATTATTATTATTATTACTACTACTACTACTACTACTACAGTGGTACCTTGGGTTAAGTACTTAATTCGTTCCGGAGGTCCGTACTTAACCTGAAACTGTTCTTAACTTGAAGCACCACTTTAGCCAATGGGGCCTCCCGCTGCCGCCGGAGCACAATTTCTGTTCTCATCCTGAAGCAAAGTTCTTAACCTGAAGCACTATTTCTGGGTTAGCGGAGTCTGTAACCTGAAGCGTATGTAACCCGAGGTACCAATGTATTAGAGCAAGCAGTGCAGTTGAGGCAATAGAATCGCAGAATTGTAGCACTGGAGGAAGGGACCCCCAGGGACATCCGGTCCAATCCCCTGGCGAACAGACGTTCCGTTGTGGTGACTGCAACCTAGGTTTAAGGCGCCACCTGGCGCCCGGCTTCTATATCCGAGTTTCTAACACGGCACCGGCGCGAGAGCTCTGCTTTACGGACACTCACCGGGACGGCGGAGGCAACCCTCGCCCTTTGCTGAGCCTCCTCTCCGACCCGAAACTTCCCCAGCTGTCCCGCGAGTGGCGGTCAGGCCCTCCGTGCCGCTCATCAGAGTAGTGCTGAAAAGGCAAGCCCACACAGTTGGGAGTAAAGCACAAGGCATTAGCATCTGCAAAAAATGTGGGGGTTTGGGGGGGGGGGGGGACAGCTCCAGCCTATAAGCCACCGGTGAACCATCCTTGCCCTAGCCTGGTTACCACAATAGCTCAGAGAGCGCACCACCTGACTACAGTGGTGCCCCGCAAGACGAATGCCTTGCAAGACGGAAAACCTGCTAGACGAAAGGATTTTCAGTTTTGGAGGTGCTTCGCAAAATGAATCTCCTATGGGCTTGCTTCGCAAGACGAAAATGTCTTGCGAGTTCCTGCAGGGTTTTTTTCCTCCCCCCCCCCCCTTTTCCCAAGCCGCTAAGCCGCTTATCAGCTGATCCGCTAAGCCGCTAAACAGCTGATCCGCTAAGCCGCTTAACAGCTGATCGCTAAGCCGCTTATGAGCTGATCCGCTAAGCCACTAAACAGCTGATCCGCTAAGCCGCTAATCAGCTGATCCGCTAAGCCGCTTAACAGCTGATCGCTAAGCCGCTTATCAGCTGATCCGCTAAGCCGCTTAACAGCTGATCCGCTAAGCCGCTAATAGCGGTAATCCGCTAATGGGGTTGCTTCGCAAGACAAAAAAACCGCAAGACGAAGAGACTCGCGGAACGGATTCTTTTCGTCTTGCGAGGCACCACTGTATTGGGAAGGCTGCAGTGGATCTTCCTACAGCATACAGGAGCTTTCCCTATTGGCCTTTCAGCTTTAACCCTCCTTTCTCTGCCTTGCCCGTGATGGCTCTTCCGCAAAACTCGAGATGACACTTCAGCAATCAAGCAATGAAGAAGGACATGAAAGAGAGTCCGTGGTGCTGAAGCAGCCGATGAGAATTTTGTGGCTGGGATCCGGATAAAGGGATCTTAGAGCCTGGTGTCTTAGATAGATCTTAGAGCTCGCCCAAGGTGTGAGCAATAGTCAACCTGACTTTGCTTCTCATGTGCAAATTGAGACAAATCATCTGCCACTCTTGTTTGGCCTGCTGCTCCTACGGCTTTTAATTATTGGTGCTTTTTCATATTGTGGCTGCAAACCAGCCAGAGCAATTTTTTTAGCTGGAAAAACAGAGATAAAAGGTATTTGAAATAAATGTTGTTCTTCAAGAACACATGAAGCCAGAGGTTCGCGCTTTCTCTGTTACGAACAGTTCACTCCATTGCCAAGAGAACAGACCATCATTCAGGTGTGCGCTGTTTTTGGTTCTTGTTTAAAAAGGCTTGCCTCTTCAGCAGTGGGAACCGCTGAAGAGACACAAGTAGAATGTTAGTGCCTGTCTCTTATGGATAACAGGCTGGTGTTTTGAGTCTGATTTTCCAGGTATTTGGGATGTGGTGCAGCCAACAGGACGCGGCAAGACACACAAAAGCTCTCACGTAGCAGCAGGTAGTCCCTTCGTTTTACTTGTAATCTGTTTCTCTTTCCAAGAATCCAAATCGCCTTTCTTGACCGGGACAGCCGAGGCTGTCAACAAGAATGTGGAGTTACACTTCACACGAATTCCTGACGGGATTTATTCTCAGACTATGTCAGGATTATCTGCTTTCCAAGGATCCCACCCTGGAAACAAATTGACTGAATTGATCCCAACGATGCTCAAACGTGTGAGAATTACACACACCCCTGTTGCATGGAGTGAGGCAGTGCCAGAGCAGGAATCATGCAGAGGTGCGGCAGTTAGCTCCTTCTGTGGCTACGTGTCTCCCGCTTGCTGCAGCCTTTGCCTGAATTAAATTGCCTGTGGCACTGCCTCAGCCTACTACTCACAGCCTGGGAATTCCCAACCCATACCGTAAGACCAGAAACCATTTTGCAAGCTTTTTGGACATCAAAGCGTTTTTTATAACAATACTGCTTTGCATGGGCATACCTGTCCATCCCGATCTGGCACGGTTCTTGAACTTTCTCTCCTGGTCGGGAGGGAAGAGGAAATCCGTGTTAACGCACATTGGTGGGTAAGCTTTGGAAACAAGCAGGGGACAGGCTGCAACCCAGTGGTAGAGCCACTGGTTTGCATGCAATTGCCCTGGTTCGATTCCCAAGGTGGGCCAGGAAACTCTGGAGAGCTGCTGGCAGTCAGTGCAGACAGTATTGAGCTGCATAGACCATGGTCTGACTCAGTCAGGGACAGTTCCCTATATTCCTAAATTCTGCTGCTGTGCATCTTGTTAAAGGTAAAGGGACCCCTGACCATTAGGTCCAGTCGTGACTGACTCTGGGGTTGCGGCGCTCATCTCGCTTTATTGGCCGAGGGAGCCGGCGTTTGTCCGCAGACAGCTTCCGGGTTATGTGGCCAGCAGGACTAAGCCGCTTCTGGCGAACCAGAGCAGCGCCCGGAAATGCCGTTTACCTTCCCACTGGAGCGGTACCTATTTATCTACTTGCACTATGACGTGCTTTCGAACTGCTACGTTGGCAGGAGCGCATCTTGTTACTTTGGGATTAATCAATAGGAAATTACGATAACCACCAGCATCTTTTCAACTTCTGACAGGTCACGGCCAGGAGAAACTAACTTGGCAGCTCTTAACTGTTCTGCTATCTGCCATGTGCATGGTGACTCAAGGTCGTTCCACACATTACAAAGCAAGAAACTGAACCGTTTTGGGTTCTGAGGTCAGTATACCAGTACAATACGCTTGTCTTCAAATGCCAAAATGTCACCTTCACACTTTACGTTTTTGGGTGAACAGCTAAAACTGTGAAACAGCCCAAACCCAAAGTGGCCTAGGAGCAGAGGAAGCCGCCTTTATCTAAGTCAGACACTTCATCTGCCTGGCTCAGTAAGAAGAAGAGGAAGAAGAGTTTGGATTTGATATCCCGCCTTTCACTCCCTTTAAGGAGTCTCAAAGCGGCTAACAATCTCCTTTCCCTTCCTCCCCCACAACAAACCCTCTGTGAGGTGAGTGGGGCTGAGAGACTTCAGAGAAGTGTGACTGGCCCAAGGTCACCCAGCAGCTGCAGGTGGAGGAGCGGAGACGCGAACCCGGTTCCCCAGATTACGAGACTACCGCTCTTAACCACTACACCACACAGAGTACTGTTTTCTCTGACTGGCAGCAGCTATCCAGGATTTCGAGCAGAGAGTGGTCTTTCCCATCACCGGCTGATGCTAGGGATTGGGCCTGGGAGTCTAAAAACATTCTCGTTCTGAATGAAGGGTTGGCTTAAATAGGAAGACAGGAAAGGGCTTTAAACAGAGACAGATCTTTGGCTCATCTAGTTCAGCACTGTCTTCTCTGACTGGCACTGGCTCTCCAGGGTTTCAGACAAGGGGAGTTCCTGCTCTGTCAACTAAACTATGCTCACTTCCTTACAGAGCTGCCTATGAGTGAGGAAGAAGAGCACGAAAAGTTTCCATTGCTCATTTGAACCACAATGAGCCGCGCAGTTATTCCCATGGTCAGAGGCAGTAAACGCTTCTGAATAACGCTGGAAGCCACAGGAGAGGGCGCTCTTGCGCCCAGGCCTTGCTTGCAGGCCCCCACAGCCTTCCCTCCCTGTGAGACGTGAGGGTACAGGGAACCAGGCAGAGGGCCTTCTCAGTGGTGGCGCCTGCTCCCACCAGATGTCAAGGAAATAAACCACTATCTGACTTTTAGAAGATGTCTGAAGGCAGCCCTGTTTAGGGAAGTTTTTAATGTTTGATTGTGTTTTCAATATTCTGGTTTTTGTTTTTTTAATGATATTTATTACTTTTCCAACAATTTAAACACAACAAACAAACAAAAGAAAAAACAAATACAATACAAAAACACTAAATAACACTGACACATTAAACTAACATAACCAAACAAAAACAGTTTGAAACACTTTCCATATCTTATCTTTCATTCACTTATTTCCACGACCTCCTCACACCTCCCTTTTCGTATTCCACTTCTATTGGTTGTTTCAGCAATTCCTTTCCATCTTCCTCTGTTTTCTATCCTGTAATTATCTTAACATATTCTAACATTATTTTTCCTTGAATACTCTATTAATCTAGAAGTGTTTTCAATATTCTGTTGGGAGCCGCCCAGAGTGGCTGGGGAAACCCAGCCAGATGGGCGAGGTATAAATTATTATGATTGCATAGGGATCTGGTCAGCCGCTGTGAGAACAGGGAGCTGGTCTGGATGAGCCACCAGCCTGACCTGCCAGGCCCTACGTGGCCTTGGGTTTCTGACAATGCAAGCCACAGGAGGGAAGACTTCGCTACCTGTCCACCGAGTGGTCCTGGAACCGGCTGCGGTCTCTGTGGTCAAAGCCATGGAAGCGATCTGGTCGACTGAAGTCAGAGTGGTACCCATCATCCAGGGCCACCCGCTTCGCTTCAGGCCAATACGAGTCGTCCCGCCTGCAAGGGAAACAGATTCAGCAACTCCTTGGCTCCGTCACCCCCACCCAGAGAAGCTGGCTTGCCGATGGTCGTAGTTACCCTTCCAGCACCAGGAAGAGACCTTCTGCTTCTCCCATAGTTCTTGAAATGGCAGCTCTGGGTTGTTGTTAAAGCTGCTTTTAATGGCACTCTTTTTTTCATTTGTATTTTTTAAAATTAAACTTTAAAAAAAAAACACTCAGCAAACCTGAAATTAAAGGGTGGCGTAGAATTTAAGAATATTTAGATATTTTTTTTTTAAAAAAAATCCATATGAAAAAGAACCGTATTAAGAGACACGAAGAGGCAGAAAACAAGTGAATAAAAAAAAATATTATCATCACACTGTTGCTAATACAACATGTGGATGAATTGCATCCTGCACCTTATCATTCCAAAACTGGATAAAAAAATACCCCGCTTTTCAAGACATAATCCATCACAAAGATATCTCTGCTAACATAAATAAGATTATTTATTTATTTTAAAAAAAAGTTAAAATCCAGTAAAATCCAATTCCTGAAGTGCTTTTTAATCTTCTCCTCCTAAAATAGAGGATGGGTGCATAGGGCAGTGTTTCCCAACCTTGTGCCTCCAGCTGTTTTTGGACTACAATTCCCATCATCCCTTGCCACTGGTCTTGCTAGTCAGGGATGATGGGAGTTGTAGTTCAAAAACAGCTGGAGGCACAAGGTTGGGAAACACTGGCATAGGGGTCTGTAAGCAACTGGGCACATCTCCAGCACAAACTGATAATGGTTTTATACTAGCAGTGGCTTTCCCAGGACTTTTCTTTCTGCTGCCCATCTCCCCGGGAGGAACGTAGCAGGTGTCAGGTAGGATAAAAAATCAGCCTGGCAAAGAGTTCTCTGAGCTGTACTTAAGTCAGGCTGACTCCTTTGGAAAGCAGCAAGACTAGAACCGGCCGTGCATCCTGCCTTCAGTCTTACGTCTTTATCTTTATTGAATATAATTTATATTATATTTATATTAAATTTTCCATTTTACAATTTAGAATATTCATTTGGACATCCTTAAAATATCAATGACTTCCCTTCTTATCTTTCCGTGGTTCATTTTACATAGCGTAAATCCCTGCATATTTTATATAAACTAAACCATTCAGTATTCCATTGTTACTTCCATCGAAACTTATTTACACTGTTGAATTTATCTTAAAGCTGCCCGCGTTTTCAAGTGTACACAATTATTCCCCATATATTCAATAAACATTTCCCAATCTTCTTTAAACAAATGTTCTTCTTGTTCTCTTATTCTGTAAGTTAGGTCTGCCAGCTGCACCTATTCCAACAGTTTAACATGTTTTGTTGGCCAAAAATGGAAAACGAGTGACGCAAATTCCGTCAAATTAAGTTGCCATTCTTCTTTGGCTGGGACCTCGCTTGTTTTCCATTTTTGGGCTAACAGAACATAGGCCACAGTTGTTGCATAAATAACCTTTTTTGACACCTGGGCATTTCCGTCTGAATTATCCCCAATGAAAGGACTCTGGGTGTTTGCTGGTTTTCCCCCCAGTCCACCACATATGAAAGAACATACCCTTGACCTCATTGCATCTCCAGTACGTACCTGATTCAGTCTTATACATCTTAGCAAGTCTGCTTGGAGTTAAGCCTTACATCTTTATTTATCGGGTCACTGATTTCTATTCTGGCTCCGTACCTGCGGGGCTTCCTAACCACAAGCAGCCCCCTCCCTGCTCCCCATATGACCAGGAGGGGACCCCAACCCTCAATTTAAGGGGACGATTCAAATGATTGACACATTTTGCTGCATTTGGGTAAAAAGTGGGGTATTTGCGATTTGCTGCAGGGAAGCAGCCTTTAGAACGAGCTCTACTGTTCCCCGAAGCGCAGCTCGGCCGCCTCACCTCCCGTCCGTGTCGTACGGCCGCCTCAAAGCCGAGCGGCGCTCCTGCTCATAGCGCAGCTGCTCCTGCTGCCGGCGCAGCTCCTCCCTCTCGCGCTGGATGCGCTCCTGCTCCCGCCTCCTCTCGTGCTCGATGTGCATCCGCTCCCGCTCCAGCCTCTCCCGCTCCATCCGCTCTCTCTCCAGACGGTGGCGCTGGAACTGCAGCCGCTCCCGCTCCCACTGCAGCTTCTGCCTCTCGTCCCGCTCCCGGACGGCCTGGATGTGCTGCTCCCGCTCCCGGCGCTCCCGCTCCCTGTTTGGTATTTAAAATACAGGTTGCGCTCAAGCAGAAACATGAATTGTACGGTCATACCTCCGCGCTGTGGGTTAAACCACAGAGCCTAGGATTTGCCGATCAGAAGGTCGGCGGTTCGAATCCCCGTGAGGGGGTGAGCTCCCGTTGTTCAGTCCCTGCTCCTGCCAACCTAGCAGTTTGAAAGCACATCAAAGTGCAAGTAGATCAATCGGTACCACTCCGGCGGGAAGGTAAACGGCGTTTCCGTGCGCTGCTCTGGTTTGCCAGAAGTGGCTTAGTCCTGCTGGTCACATGACCTGGAGCTGTACGCCGGCTCCCTCGGCCAATAAAGCGAGATGAGCGCCGCAACCCCAGAGTCGGCCACGACTGGACCTAATGGTCAGGGGTCCCTTTACCTTTACCTCCGCTTACGTATCCCTCTGGATACGTAAACTTCGGGATGCGAACGCAGCAAACCCGGAAGTATTTTTCCGGGTTTCGCTGCACGTGCATACGCAGAAGCGCTCTACGCGCCATGCGCGTAAGCGCTAAATTGTGCAGCGCTCATGCACAGAAGTGGTCCTCTGGTTGCGAATTCCTGGGGACGCGGCCGGACCTCCGGAACGGATTCCGTTAGCAACCGGAGGTACCGCTGTACACCCAAGAATCATATGCCAAGTTAAAGACCTGGACCTCTACAATGAATAAATCATACGTTTTAAAAAACAGAATCTTCGATCTCAAGGGAGGCTGCATGGCTTTAGGCAAGCTGCGCAGCAGTCGTCACTGAGAATTAATTAAGTTGTTGTTGTTGTTAATTATTTAATTATATACCGCCCTATACCCGGGGGTCTCAGAGTGATTCACAGAATTAAATCAAGATATAAAACCACAAAATGCATAATAAAAATAAAAACAACCCCCCAATAGCCTCCCCCCACAAAAAAACACACATTTTAAAAGGGCATAGGGTGTAAATCAGCTCAACCAAAGGCCAGGTTAAAAAGCAACGTTTTTGCCTGGTGCCTAAAGTGTACAATGAAGGCACCAAGTGAACTTCCCTGGGGAGAGCATTCCACAGACGGGGAGCCACTGCAGAGAAGGCCAGATCTCGTGTTGCCACCCTCTAGACCTTAGCTGCATTATATGTTGCAGACCTGCCCGAATAATAATAATAATAATAATAATAATAATAATAATAATAATAATTTATTATTTATATCCCGCCTATCTGGCTGGGCTTCCCCAGCCACTCTGGGCGGCTTCCAAAAGAATATTAAAATACTATAATACATCAAACATTAAATGCTTCCCAAAATAGGGCTGCCTTCAGATGTCTTCTAAAAGCCTGGTAGTTGTTGTTCTCTTTGACATCTGGTGCGAGAGTGTTCCACAGGGAAGGCGCCACTACCGAGAAGGCCCTCTGCCTGGTTCCCTGTAACTTGGCTTCTCGCAGTGAGGGAACCGCCAGAAGGCCCTCGGTGCTGGAACTCAGTGTCCGGGTAGAACGATGGGGGTGGAGACGCTCCTTCAGATATACTGGACCAAGGCCGTTTGAATGAATGAATGAAACAAGGTATTTAATCTTACCCATATTCTTAGGGTAGCAACCACTACTATGCCCTTCTCCAAATATTTATGCCCAAGTGTTTCCTACAATTTATAGAACAGCATATAATGTATGGTGTCCTCTCAACAATACTGCATAGGCCCCCAGCCGCCGTCCTCCAGCTTTTTTAAGGTTAAAAAGTGCCTGTATAGGGTAGACCCCCAGGGATCCTTGCAGAGGCGGACCGGTTTCCCCAGCAAGAGGATCAGTAAGGGCAGTGTGCCAGGCTGCTGCTGAACTCTGCATCCCCAGCCCCAGCAGCAGGAAGTCACCTGAGTGTGCTGGCTGTGTCCTAGGGCAGGGAGGCTGCGTAGATCGCTAGGTTGTCATCTCGCTTTATTGGCCAAGGGAGCCGGCGTACAGCTTCCAGGTCATGTGGCCAGCAGGACTAAGCTGCTTCTGGCGAACCAGAGCAGCGCACGGAAATGCCGTTTACCTCCCCTCCGGAGCAGTACCTATTTATCTACTTGCACTATGACTTGCTTTCGAACTGCTAGGTTGGCAGGAGTGCATCTTGTTACTTTGGGATTAATCAATAGGAAATTACAATAACCACCGGCATCTTCTCAACTTCTGACAGGTCATGGCCAGGAGAGACGAACGTGGCAGCTCTTAACTGGTCTGCTATCTGCCATGTGCATGGTGACTCAAGGTCACATTACAAAGCAAGAAACTGAACCGTTTTGGGTTCTGAGGTCAGTATACCAGTACAATACGCTTGTCTTCAAACGCCAAAACGTCACCTTTGCACTCAAGAATCATACGCAAAGTTAAAGACCTGGACCTCTACAATGAATAAATCATATGTTTAAAAAAACAGAATCTACTGAACTCTGCATCCACAGCCCCAGCAACAGGAAGTCACCTGAGTGTGCTGGCTGTGTCCTAGGGCAGGGAAGCTGCGTAGATTGCCAGGTTGTTTGCAGTAGATTAGGAAGGGCTTTTGACTCCCAATAGTTTACGCCAGGCTTCCTCAAACTCGGCCCTCCAGGTGTTTTTTGGCCTACAACTCCCATGATCCCTAGCTAGCAGGACCAGTGGTCGGGGATGATGGGAATTGTAGTCTCATAACGTCTGGAAGGCCGAGTTTGAGGAAGCCTGGTTTAAGCAATAGAAAGTCCCTCGCACGTGCAAAGCATGAGTACTGATTGGCTGCCCCTGGGCAGATCTTTGAACAGTTCTGTCGGCTAGTGATGAAAGCTCAGGCTTAAAATGCTCAGCCTGTGGAGTTGTGCTTTCCACTCCATCCCCAGCACATAGGTCATGGGGTGCACTGAGTAATACAGATGTTCTTGTTGTTGTTTAGTCGTTTAGTCGTGTCCGACTCTTCGTGACCCCCTGGACCAGAGCACGCCAGGCACCTCTGTCCTCCACTACCTCCCGCAGTTTGGTCAAACTCATGCTGGTAACCTCTCTTTAAAGCCATCATTTTGCAACTGGCTACACAAACACACACAGAGCTACTATTCTGTTCCTGGGCTAGGGGTTGTCGCAAAAGCATTAAGTAGGTTCTGAAACAGTACTGGTTGAGCTGGTTGCCCACCAAAAAAGGCTACTGGCACACTGGAGATTTGCGGCAGACCCTTCGGCATATGAGCTGCTGCAGTGAGGATTCCTTGAATGTGGAAATCAGGAAAAGTCCTTGCCCCTGAAGAAGCAAAAGCGGAAACCCAGGACCCTCCACACGTCTAGAAACTCTGGCAGAGAACTTGCAAGACCGATTGAGAAAAAATAAAATGGAGGGAGCAGGGAAGGGAAGTGACAGAGACCTATAGAGAAGTGAATATATGAGCGCTGGGGCGGGGGGAGGGAGGAGAAATGTAATAATTACGTGTCAGAAAAGACAAAAAGGTACTCGGGCAACGTTTAATCAGCAGAACGGGAAAGGAAGAAAGAGTTTCACCAGCCAGCCTATGAGCACCCGTCTAAGAGGAAAAATGTGTCAGGCTCTTACATAATAAAGAGCCCTTTAAAATATCCACTTGGAACAATGGGAGCGGCAGGGGGGAAATATGCAAGAGGCTTCACTCGGAAGCTGAACAATCCCCATTAAACTGAAGCAGATAGCACAGATGCCGAGGCAAGTGACAACTGCATAATAGATAATGTCAACGGAGCACAAAGTCATCACTGGATAATGATCTCTGGCTGCTGCGCCAAGGCAGAATATTTCAAAGCCAGGGGGGCAGGCGCAGAGAGAGAAAGAGAAAGAAAACGAATCCTCTGGGGTGCTCGTGCCATGCATGGAAACAAGGGTGAAACAAATGAGAGTCAGCCCGTATTGGAGTTCCACTCCATTAGTGTAAAAAGCCCATCAGTTCCTTTCTTCCTCCAGCCGCAGACTTGAACCTAGCATAAGCACACAGCTATCAAGCGATAGCTGCCTTTAGCACTGCCTTATCTTAAAAAGGACAGCAGTACCTTCTTAGCACCAGCAACCAAGTGGGCAGCCCTTAAGCTGACCAGGAGATCCAGAAGCAGTTTTGGGGCTCCCTCCAGTGGTTCTGCTGAAAGTCACCCTGTGGTAAACGCTTGCCCCATACTTTTACTCCTAATAGGAGAGGGGGGGTTTTAAGTGGCAGAGTAAGCCCACACATAAACATCCTCTCTCTCTCTCTCTCTTTGCCACTGCCTAACCACAAAGCCCTGACAGCTAGGGTGGCCCCTGTGAACTGCTCTCAGGAATGCAACCGAACAAGTTCAACCCAGGGAAATGGACGAACCTAAGTTAGCTACATCCATTACATATCACTGGGTCTGCTCTGAGAAGAGGAGGTTAAGGGGTGATATGATAGCCATGTTCAAATATATAAAAGGATGTCACATAGAGGAGGGAGAAAGGCTGTTTTCTGCTGCTCCAGAGAAGCGGACACGGAGCAATGGATCCAAACTACAAGAAAGAAGATTCCACCTAAACATTAGGAAGACCTTCCTGACAGTAAGAGCTGTTGGACAGTGGAATTTGCTGCCAAGGAGTGTGGTGGAGTCTCCTTCTTTGGAGGTCTTTAAGCAGAGGCTTGACAACCATATGTCAGGAGTGCTCTGATGGTGTTTCCTGCTTGGCAGGGGGTTGGACTCGATGGCCCTTGTGGTCTCTTCCAACTCTATGATTCTATGATTCTATGCTCTAAGCGGGGTTAACAGAACAGATTACTTCAATACGCAGAGCTGCCTCTGAAGACGGTTCGGAAACTTCAGCTAGCGCAGAATTCACTGGCCAAGTCGCTCACTGGAGCAAGACAGATTGAGCATATTACACCGATCCTGGTCCGACTGCACTGGCTACCCGTTAGTTTCTGGGCCCAATTCAAAGTGCTGGTATTGACCTATAAAGCCTTAAACTGCTCAGGACTGCAATACCTCAAGGACCGCCTCTTTCCATATGAACCTACCCGGACCCTGAGATCTTCTGAGGTTCTTTTGTTTACCTCCTCCTTGAGAGGTCCGGAAGGTGGCAACACGAGAACGGGGCCTTCTCTGCAGTGGCTCCCAGTCTGTGGAATGCTCTCCTCATGGAACTTCGCTTGCTCATCATACACCTTTAGGCACCAGGCAAAAACGTTCCTTTTTAACCAGGCCTTTGGTTAATCTGAGTGACATCCTATGCCCTTTTAAAATGTGGCTCTTTTGGTGGGGGGTGTTATTGGGCTATTGTCTTTTATTTTGATTTTTTATATTGTGATATTTTCTGTGAACCACACTGAGACCTGCGGGCATAGGGCGGTATATAAATTCAATAAATAATTCATTAATTATTATTATTATTATTATTATTATTATTATTATTATTATACCCTATGAAAGGTATGTCAGCATTCCAAGGCTCACCACCCAGAAGACTTTGCTGGTGGGCAGCATATAAATAAAATGTCCGGAGATGCAAGCACACCTGCGCTTAAAACAGATGATGACGAGAGGTGCCTTGTTTTAAGGCTGAAGATGGCTTGAAATGCCTGCTGGTGTTTATCTCAGAAGCAGGGACACCCTTTTCAGGCTGAAAGCTACATTCCCTCTTGGGTGAGCTTCTGGGGGGGGCCACAGGCTGGTGTTGTGGGCGTGGCCTGGGCGCCAGAAGTGGGAGTGGCAACAGCTAGGACTCTGTGCAGGAGGATACATTCCACCCACCCACAAAACCCAGAGGTTTCCCCGCCACCAACACCTCAACACCTCTCCATCCCGGCAAGGAAGACGAATCACAATTTGAGGACACATTTCAGTCAGGTAAAAGCACTGAGGGGTGGCGCAGGGTGCAGCCAATGAAAAGAGAAGGGGGGTGAACCGAAGAGAGGAGGAGGGAGGGTCGCCTTAGGTCCACGGGTCAGAAATTGTGTCGACGCCAATCACCTGTCATTCTGCGGAGGGCAGAATTCCGCAGGTGAGGCGAGGGGGATCCCAACTTACCTCCGCCGCTCGGTCTCTCGGATTTCTCTCTCCCGTTGCCTCTGCCGCTCTCGTTCGCGCTGCTCTTTGATTTTGTCAAAAGACAGAATGTCCTGCTTCTCTTTGCTCTCCGACTTGCGGTCGTGGCTTTTTGTGCTCTGGAGTCGGGAAGTGGGATGAAAGGCAAGGATTAGAAAGATCTGACACAAAAGAACGGGGAGATGTCCACTTTCCTGCCGAGAGGACAAGGAGAGAGATTACCATCACCACCACCCCAATCGTCTCTTCCTCCCAACACAGCGCTGGTGTAATCCTGTTAGGAAGGGCCCACATCCCTGGCTCAAGGGGCACTTCTGGACAGATCACATTTGAGAACGTAAGCCCAGCCCTACTGGATAGCACACCAGAGAAGTCCATCTAGCCCTGTGAAAAACAGGGGTGCTCAAGTAAGCTGAGGAGCTTTAGAACACAGGTAAAAAACTGTTTTTCCCTCGGTGCAACGTGCCAGGGCTGTACACTGGCAGGAGGGCATCAGCACGGCCAAAAGTGGGAAGACAGACTCTTTTATTTCTGGCACCTCCTTTTCCTCTTTCTGGCACCCGTGTGAAATTGGGCTGAGGGCCATAGGCTGAACGCACCCCTGCTTTAGAAGCAGAATGATGCCTCCTGAAACTTAAATCTCTGGGTCCTCCTCTCGCTGCCCACACAGGCTCAGTTGAAACCGTTCCAACTCCCGTGACACTATTCCATTACACAAAGGGTGAGAGGACTTCTCTGCACATCCAGGGACTGCTGGGTGTGACGATTTATTGGGACTACGAAAGAGAAGGGTGTGGCCTTCCTTTCTTTGCACCGTCTCGTTTCAAGACACCAAACCAAGGGCTTACTCTCTCTTTTGATGTGGTTGTGGTTTTCACACTAATCACCGGCTCTCCTTTGGATTTGTCCATGACCACCGTCCGCTCTCTTCCTCGGCTTTCTGCAAGGAAACAATGGGTTTAACGCACTTCAGATCTCTGGAACAAGTGCAAAAATCAGACTAGTCATCGCTCTTTATTGGCAGGCAACTCCCCATTTACAAAGGAGTTGCGTTCTAAGGCAGCGTGAACGTCGGGACATGCGTGAGCCAGCCATGCCCCGTTCCACCTCCTTCTGGTGCTGAAAATGGCGCACGTCAAGAGTCACGCATGTAACGATCATGCAGAAATGCGGAATACTGACCACATTGGCTGGGACTGATGGGAGCGGGCGTTCAGCAATATGGGAAGGAACACAGGAAGCTGCCTTATACGGAATCAGACTATTGAGCCATCTATCTCAATTCTGCCTACACTGACTTGCCAGCAGCTCTCTGGGGTTTCAGGCGGGGGGGGGGGGGAGTGTCTTTCAAAGCCTTACTTCTCAGGGAACTGAAGCTGAGAAGTTCTTTAAGCATCTGCCACTCAGCTGTAGCCCTTCGCCTAGCACATAGGCCCGGGGGCCGGATCCAGCCCAATCGACTTCTAAATCCGGGCCGCGGACAGTCCGGGAATCAGCATGTTTTTACATGAGTAGAATGTGTGCTTTTATTTAAAATGCATCTCTGGGTTATTTGTGGGGCATAGGAATTCGTTCATTATTTTTTTCCAAAATCTAGACCCCACACAAGGTCTGAGGGACAGTGGACCGGCCCCCTGCTGAAAAAGATTGCTGACCCCTGACACAGAGGGCGACTGGTCCCTATCCCTTGCTTTAACTATCTGACACTTAACAAGACAGAAGTCCACCGATGCTACTGTTTGCCGAAGAAAATGGGGCGTGGGGGGATGGAGAGAGAACAATTCAAACAAGGTAAAATTAGATGCCTTCTTGTTCTTATCCTTGATAGATCAGGCAGGTTGATCTGTGTCTAGTGAGGAAGCCATCACAAAAGCAAACTGAACAAAGGGAACGACATATCCATATGAAACAGGATACATCACAGAGGCTGGAGACAAAAGCAATTGCTCTGAATAGGTCAAAACGTACTTCCAAGGTACCCCTCTGAGACACACCAATGAACACAAGCCTAGCGTTTTCCAAAGCAAAGGTGCATTTCCTCCTCTGAATGAAAACGGAAGGCATGTTTCAATGCTGTTCATAGAATCATAGAATCATAGAGTTGGAATAGACCACAAGGGCCATCGAGTCCAACCCCCTGCCAGGCAGGAAACACCATCAGAGCACTCCTGACATATGGTTGTCAAGCCTCTGCTTAAAGACCTCCAAAGAAGGAGACTCCACCACACTCCTTGGCAGCAAATTCCACTGTCGAACAGCTCTTACTGTCAGGAAGTTCTTCCTAATGTTTAGGTGGAATCTTCTTTCTTGTAGTTTGGATCCATTGCTCCGTGTCCGCTTCTCTGGAGCAGCAGAAAACAACCTTTCTCCCTCCTCTATGTGACATCCTTTTGTATATTTGAACATGGCTATCATATCACCCCTTAACCTCCTCTTCTCCAGGCTAAACATGCCCAGCTCCCTTAGCCGTTCCCTTAGCCGTTCTTGAAAAGTTTGCCTTCATCAAATGAGTCTATGCTCTGTACATTTATCTGAGTCACTGTTCTGTCCAGAGTAACCCATCGTGTGGCGGAACGAAAGGCAGGCCCCTCTGAAGACAGGTCATTCTGCTGCACCAGAAGCAACTGAATGATCCCATCACACCAAGTGCAGTCACATGGGTTATCAGCACCCACTAACCCAACTTAGGCCAAAGGGAAGCAGGCAAGACCAGAGTTGCAGATCATGCAGAGAAGCAGCCGGCAGCCTCGTCTGGGGCTGTTTTGGGCTCGAGGGAGCTTTTCAATTTCTTTATTTTATCCCCTACAGCACAGCAGCCGCTCTCACTGCGCACAGCAATTTGGGAATGACTGGTTTTAAGCAAGCCTCTTCCGAGAGCATTTGCTCAGCTGCCAGGACTGAGCCTCCTACAAGAGCTTCCCCTTGACGACAAGGTTCAAACTGGTTAGTGAGAGCCTCTCTGCCAACACAATCCCACACACGCCTTTCCTAAGGGTAGTGTGATCTTATTCAGAGGCCTTCTATATCGGATACAAATGTCCAACCCACTCACACGCCCCTCACATGTATGAATCAAGCTCTCAGGCAGGGCCATAAATCACACTAAAAAAAGCCACCCACCCCCCACAGCTTTTGTTACCTGATTTAATCGATCGCGAACGGTCAGAGGATCCCTTTTTTTGCTCCTCCGTTTCGATCCCCTCTTTCCCGTCTCCCACCTCTTTCTCTTCTGACTTTTTGGGGTCATCCTTTTTCTCCAGTTTTTCTTCTTTCTTAAGGCTAGGAGACCTACAAGTAGATTATAGCACACACACAAAAACTTAAAATACACACACACCTTTGCCGTAAAGCTTACGGGATTCTAAAGGCGCAGCTAAGACGTCCTTGCAGATCAGAACATCCCATCAATGTTAACAAATAAAGTGATCAGCAAAAAGCTTTTAAGAGGGGGGAAAAACTTGAGCACCTTTAAAATAAAATTTAAAACGTTTCCTTTATTTGCTGGTTTTATTGTATTTTCTGTTTCCTTTCCTTTTTCAGTTTATTTATAAGCAGACCTAGAAACTGATTCTGAAGGGCAGCAGAGAATTTCCTTCATAAGAAGTCAAAGCTGCAGAAGCCAGTTTTGAGGAGTCTAGCGCAATGAGATTCCCATTCTTGACCATTGATTGCACACATCCACAACCCTGGGCTGGGAAAGGAGGAGGCAACGTGCTTCTCTGTGTGCACAAAACACAGCTGCATCGACCAAAAGCCCTGACCTCTTTTCCTTCAATTCCTCCCAGAACAGCTCCACTGCCCCCAAACCTGGAGGGCAGCAGAGAGAACACACACACAGGCTTTCCACATTTCTGGCTTAAGAGTGGCAGTAACCTTCATTCTCTCGGTGCTAGAGCTGAGCCTGGCCCAATGCTTCCAGCAGTAGCAGCCAGCTCTTGGCTTGTTCAAGCAAGTTTGCAGTCCAGAGGTGAAGAACCTCTGCACCGCAAACCAATCATGGCAATTTCCCCAAAGCCACACCCACCCAGTGACATCACTGGTGACATCACCGGATGGGCAGGAAGACCCTTTCATTGGCTTCTTCATTGGCTGCTTGCCCTAGTCTCAGTAAGGGACAGGATCGTGCAGCCTAGGCAACAGGATTTGATCGCTGCTCATCACCTAATGAAGCCCTGTGCAGAAGCAGCTGTCACGTCGCGATGGCCATTAATTTCATGGGGTTCTACTCCAAACATGACTGAAGTCCCAGTGTCCCAAGCAGGCCGCAGAATGCCAAACTGCTTTCCCCGGTGGAAGGGCTAAGCCAGCAGCAGCCCTTTGCAAGGAGGTAAAGGTACCCCTGACCATTAGGTCTAGTCGCGGAGGACTCTGGGGTTGTGCGCTCATCTCACTCTATAGGCCGAGGGAGCCGGCGTACAGCTTCCGGGTCATGTGGCCAGCAGGACTAAGCCGCTTCTGGCGAACCAGAGCAGCGCACGGAAACGCCGTTTACCTTCCCGCCAGAGCGGTACCTATTTATCTACTTGCACTTTGACGTGCTTTCGAACTGCTAGGTGGGCAGGAGCTGGGACCGAGCAATGGGAGCTCACCCCATCATGGGGATTCGAACCACCGAACCACCGACAAACCTAGGATCTGTAGTTTAACCCACAGCGCCACTCGCATCCCTTATTTGCAAGGAGGTAGGAAATAACATAAAGGGACGTGGGTGGCGCTGTGGGTAAAAGCCTCAGCGCCTAGGGCTTGCCGATCGAAAGGTCGGCGGTTCGAATCCCCGCGGTGGAGTGCGCTGCCGTTGCTCGGTCCCAGCGCCTGCCAACCTAGCAGTTTGAAAGCACTCCCGGGTGCAAGTAGATAAATAGGGACCGCTTACTGGCGGGAAGGTAAACGGCGTTTCCGTGTGCTGCGCTGGCTCGCCAGATGCAGCTTTGTCACGCTGGCCACGTGACCCGGAAGTGTCTCCGGACAGCGCTGGCCCCCGGCCTCTTGAGATGGGCGCACAACCCTAGAGTCTGTCAAGACTGGCCCGTACGGGCAGGGGTACCTTTACTAGGAAATAACATAATGCAGAACAATGTGAGAACAGAAGGACAGCCTGCTGGATCAGGCCACTGGCCCATCTAGCCCAGTATCGTATTCTCGCAGTGGCCAAACTAAATGCCTGTGGGAAGTGTGCTAGCCAGACCCAAACAAAAGAACACTCTCCCCTCCTGTGGTTTCCAGCAACTGGCATTCAGAAGCGTTCCTGCCTCCATTTGCTCTGCTCACTCATGCTTTGTCACAAAACGGCTTCAAAGCCCGACACACAGGGGATTATTAAAACTGCCGCTTTACTTTTCCGATTTGGAGTCGGTTGAGTGACGCCTGTCCTTCTCCTTCTTGGCTTCTGTTTCTTTCTTGTCTGATGATGCTTTTTTCCCGGCCGGTTCATTTTTGGCCTGGAATGATATTGAGGAAATTGCTTAGGGCCGGGGCATGCGTGTACACGAGTCAGTAGGATCGCACAATAAGATGCTGTTCCTGGGATGAACCACTTGCAAAATAGGGGTGGAAGAAATTTTCAAATCCTTGTCCCCACCCCACCCCTGAAACCCAAGGTGGTACACGTGGTTCCCGCTTTCTGAACACAATGCGTTCCCAGAAAATTGTTCATAAGGCAAGCATTCGCATAATGTGCTGATGATTTCCATTATTCTCTATGGGAACATTTCTATGATTTGCTCAATTTCTTTCCCCTCCCCCCATGGTTCCTTCCTGAAATGGCGGCAAGCAAACCGACAAGAGAGAAACAAAGGAAAAATGATTTGCCTGATCTCTCTTGCTCCTTGATTTGTCCAATCTACATCTCTGCCTAAATGATTTCTGCCCCAAAATAGCTGCCAGTGACCAACAAAACACAAACAAGTCAGGAGGTGGGCAAACCCTGGCTGTTCGGATATCTGAATTGTGAGGTTTGGGCATAATTCTTTACGTTCAGATAACTGAATTTGTGAATAGCAAGCATTCTCACCCTGGGACCTGTGCGTACGTTTCAAGGTAAAGTTTACCACGAAGGAGTGGGCTGTTTCCGGTCGCATTTCTCGTGGGTAGCAAAAAGAACTCACTTTTTCAACGGAAATCATTTTCCCATGCAGTTCTGTCCGATGCAGATGGTTGATGCATTTAGTCGCTTCCTCGGATGAAGACATGGTGACAAAGCCGTAACAGCGAGCGCCGGGACTGCGGGCATTGGTCACCACTTTTGCACCCACCACCTGCCAGGGAGACAGGGAGCAAAGGGACATGGCCAACTCTGGCACAGCAATGCCGGAGGAAGCAAAATTACCAAGAAGGGGGGGGGGATCCGTTCCAGAAGTCCATTCAACTCCCGAAACGGTTTGAAAACCAAGGCGCGGCTTCCGATTGGCTGCAGGAGCTTCCCGTACTCAATCGGAAGCCGCAGAAGTCGCGTCGGACGTTCGGCTCCCGAAAAACGTTCACAAACCCAGAACACTCACTTTCAGGTTTGCAGTGTTCGGGAGCTGATTTGTTCGGGAGCCAAGTCGTTTGAGTACCAAGGTACAGTGATACCTCAGGTTACATACGCTTCAGGTTACATATGCTTCAGGTTACATACTCCGGTAACCCAGAAATAGTGCTTCGGGTTAAGAACTTTGCTTCAGGTTGAGAACAGAAATCGTGCAGCGGGGGCGCAGCAGCAGCAGCAGGAGGCCCCATTAGCTAAAGTGGTGCTTCAGGTTAAGAACAGTTTCAGGTTAAGTACGGACCTCCGGAACGAATTAAGTACTTAACCCGAGGTACCACTGTACAGTTACGAACTTAATTCGTTCAGGAGGTCCGCTCCTAACCTAAAATCGTTCTTAACCTGAGGTACCACTTTAGCTAATGGGGCCTCCCGCTGCTGCCAGCACACGATTTCTGTTCTCATCCTGAGGTAAAGTTCTTAACCCGAGGTACTACTTCTGGTTAGTGGAGATTGAAACCCAAAGTGTTTGTAACCCAAGGTGTTTGTAACCCAAGTTACCACTGCTTTGCAATATTAGAAGCAAGTTTCTGCCAGCTGTCAGCAACTGGATTAATGCCTCCTAAAATTACCATAGGGCTGGGGCCTGGAATAAACCATAATTTCAAGCACCTGGAGTTTCCCAATTCCCCCCCTCCTTTTTTGCCTGTCAACAGTGCTCCCTGTTTAGGGGGTTGGTTCCTAAATGTCTCATACAGTGGAACCTCAGTTTTCAAACGTGATCCATTCCAGAAGACCATTCGACTTCCGAAACCTTAAAAAACCGAAGATCAAAAGGTGGTCGGCAAAATCCATTGATAAAATGGAGAAACGTGCCTCAGTTCAAACGGTTTTCGGCGTTTGGGTTCCGAATTGTCAGTCAACGGAGACATTCAAGAGCCAATGTTCCACTGTATTATTACTGTATACAACACTAAAGACAATGTATTGCAGAAACAGTTTGGGGTGCCATTCAGCACCAAATATTTCTGCCCAAAAGTTTCATGATTAAATCAGACATCATTAAGAGACAAATTACAATTTTCTTCACATTTGAATGAAAGAGTGGAGGTGTGCTGGAGGTGGGGTAATGCAAGTCTCACCCCACCCCTTTGCAAGAAATCAATGTAATGTAGCCAATGTGATCATCAATACAATTGATGCATGAATAATACACTGATAGACCTTCGCTGTTTTGGTTTCTTGGAATAAGGAGCTAACTTCACTGGCGCCAGTGTTTGTTTACTGCTGACATACACTTGACAGCTAGATCATTTGCAGAGGCAAGGTGAATGAAAACCCGTTACAAAGCGAATAGGTGTTTTCAGCTTAGAATGGTTTCTTCAAAAGCAGCTTCCAGCCTGAAGAAAGCCCAGCCTGTTTATGTTCCAGAGCTATTTATTTGGGTTGGTTTTTAGTGATATGAGTTAAATCCAAGAAGGGTAGAGGCAGTGGAAGGGAGGAAGGATGAAAGACGCTCACCCTGGCATGTACAAAAAGACAACTTGAATAAAAGATTGACGTGCTCAATACTTTCAGCCTTGTTTGTTTCTGGAAAATGCCTACCTTTCCATATTTGCTAAATAGGTTCTTCAGATCTGTAGCTCTGGTGGAAGAGGAAAGACCACTAACCCACAGATTTCTGCCAGAACTACCACCAGCCCGACCTAAGTTGGAAGGGGGGAGAGGAGAGAAATGGTAAATATCTACATCTAAAAAGAAAGGGAGACAGCATTGCAGAAGCAGACAGACTTGGAAGTTTTCTTTGGTTCCGGCCCGCTTGAGAGCTCATGAGGGATTCTGATCTAACTTCAACAATACTATATCAAGATGTGCTTGAACTATGACTTCCATCGGCGCCAATATATGGCCATGCAGCCGATGGGAGTTGTAGTCCCAAACCAATTTTTTCAAACCCATGTGGTGTTTTAATGCGTTTCTCTCCACAGGGGCTGAAAATGTTAAAAAGACACTGGAGAGACCTGTCAGGAGTAAGCATGGACCAATGGTACCAAATAGTATGGGAAACAGCCCTACTAGAAAAATTAACTAATAAACTAAAACTGACACGAGGACAAACAGAAGAAGACGCCTTCACCCCGGTATGGCTCCCCTTTATCACATACACAGCCCAACAGGACAATGACAATAATCCACCCGCAGCATACAAATCAATATGGCTAACCTGATCCAAAACACCCACCCACCTCACTCACACACGAAAACAAAGATCACCACAGCCAATCACAAGCAAACAACCACACCCTAGGCCAACCCCAACCTCTCTCACCACCAAAGGAACACAAGTGAACAACACAAGCACGCTGACACCAAACTCTACATACATTAAGCATAATAGAAACACCGGTACCCGACCCCACCCCCATCCATCTCCCCTCCCTCCACCCCCCTTTCTTTTTTTCCCTTTTCTTTTTTTTCTTCTCCCCCTAATGCCTCAACAAATGAAACGGATTTGTAAAAATGTTACATGAAGAAAAGAAAAAATACGAGGCATTACACTTACACTGTAAAACAAGAAAACCCTTAATAAAATATTTGGGGGGGGGGGGGAAAGAACGTTGGATGAGCATCACCTGAAGACTTATGGAGTAGACAAGTAGGGCTAGAAAGATGCAGAGCATAACTAAGCATCACAGGAATGACTAATGACAACGCCAAAGATACCTTATTTCGTTGGGGGGCAGGAATGCCATTGTTTTTCATCAAGTTCACAGAGGTCACTTTTCTCATTTTTTTTTCCTTGGAGGCCCAAATCAAGCTCACAGCAAAGCCTTAAATCACACTGCTGGTTTAGGCAAATTTGACCCCCCCCCCCTTAATTTCAGCGTATCATGTCATACGCACAGAAGACCCACGGATATGGCTAGCTTTCAATGTGTCTATTCCATGTTTAGCTTAGTGATACTACCCACTATGTGCAAAGAGGATTGGAGAACTTTGTAGGCATTTACAGTGGTGCCTCGCAAGACGAAATTAATTCGTTCCGTGAGTTTTTTCGTCTTGCGATTTTTTCCGTCTTGCGAAGCACGGTTTCGGAAACGTTTTGGAAAAGCTTCAAAAATCACCAAAGTCTTCAAAAACCTCAAAAAAGGCTACCACACCGCTTGCTATGAGTTGCTCCTCGAAGTCAAGTCGCAACTGTATTAATGGTTTTAAGAAAAAGGAAACGAACTTGCAAGACGTTTTCATCTTGCGAAGCAAGCCCATAGGGAAATACGTCTTGCGAAGCAACTCAAAAAACCAAAAACCCTTTCATCTTGTGAGTTTTTCGTCTTGCGAGGCATTCGTCTTGCGAGGTACCACTGTATATTTTAGAAACAATCTTCTTCTCCTTTTTTACTGTCTATGTGTGTGGGAGTGAGCTTTATATAGCAGGGGAATGTCCCCTTATCTTCCACCCATTTGGTAGAAGCGCCGATTCAAGTTAGAAATTACATTCAAGACCATTTAATATTACCCAAATTACTCTTCCAGAGAAACTTGGTGTCCCACTTGGAAGTAGACCTGCTGAGATTAATGGAAATTCATTCAGATCCGTTAATGTCAACGGGTCGATTCAGAGCTTAGTTGGATTCTGGTCGCTACCTGCAAGCAGGATCTGAGGATAACTATGAACGACGACAGCAAAGAATCGTTGTTACAGCTTACCTTTATCATCCTTTGAAGCACTTTTAGCCTCTGCATCCTTATTAGAGCTAAAGACAGGGGGGGAAACGAAGAACTTTACTCAACAAGAATGAGGCCGTGAGAAAAAGAGCACGCAAGGCTGTGTCTGCTATGATCAGGTACCTACCAGAAAAGTAATGTGAAAGGAATTAACCCTTTTTAAGGGGTATCTTTAAGAACTCAACAAGGAGGGTCAGAGGTGATGAAACAGAGCTACCACTTAAGAGTGGACAAAGGCCAACTTGCAAAACTGAGAAATAAAATAAATGCTTAATGAGAAATGGGCTGGGGAGGGGGGGGAACATAGCGAACCACGTTCTACAAAAAAGGTGCGCAAGGACAACTAAAAAAAAAAAAGGAAAATATTAATATTTGGAACAAGCTATCAGCAGGTTAAGGCCCTTTCAACAGGGCCCCCTTGGAGGAATTCACAGCGCATTTGCATTCATAAACGAACCAACGGGGAAGAAAAAAAGAGAGCATCTGGTCTAAAACGGAGAAAAAACAAACCTCGTGTTCTGATCACCACCCTCTTGGGCAGAGGACTCTTCCTCACAATTAGCCTTGGCTTCCATCTTCTCGGCATCTTGGCTAACCACCTGGAAACCTGCGTCCTTCTCCGCAGTTTCCTCACTACTGGCTTCCAGAGTTTGGGCTGCTTTGCTACTCTCACCACTTCCTTCTCCTCCTCCTCCTCCTCCTCCTCCACCACACCTGCTCTCTACCGCTAAAGAGTCAGAGTCCAGGTTAGCTTCCTCTACTGTCTCTTCGCTCGGCTCCCCTTTCGCTACCACTAAGTGCTTGGCTTCATCCTCCTCGCTCCTGGCCGCAGCCTGGCCTGACTGGCTGTCCGTATCTAAAAGCTCTTCGTCCGACTGAGCGACGGCAGTGGCAAGTGTGTCTTCTTCTTCTTCCTGGGCTTCCTGTTTGACCAGCAACGAGATATTCTCTTCCTGTGCCTGCTCTGCTTCAGGAGCTTCTTCTTTAAGGGGCTCAGATTTACAAGTGTCACCCAAAATGTCGAGCATTTTCTCATTTTCTATGGATTTAACAGGAATAGAATGGCACAAGGTTTAATCACCAGGGAAACACAGCAAAGACAAATGCGGAACGGGCATGGCTGCCAGACTTAACACTGAGAGAACGGCTAAGGCTACACAGAGATTGGAAAACCCCTTGGGTATACCACATTCAAATGCCTAACGCTAACTTCAGTCTTACATAGCTATCAAGGCAACGCCTGGAAAGAGAGAAGGAAGAAAAACCTTTATGTGCGGCGTTCCCAGCTTGCTCCTCATTTGTCTTCACGCGGTTGTGCTGCTTTCCGTTTTTCCGCATTTTTTTCTCTCCCCGGAAATGAGCTTTGAAAGTCCATGATGCTTATACAGACTGCACAGATTCTCTTTCAGACAGTTCAACTCCCGGATTTTATTTATTTATTCTACTGAAATTCTTTCAAGGAGACCAGTCCGTATGTGAACACCAAGAACAACTTCAGGTGGGAATGAGAAGACATTCATAGTCCAGAAAAGCAAGAGTGATGGGAATTTCCATGACCGACCCATCTTCCGTCTTTCCAAGTATCCACTTTGCAATTTGGGTCCCTGCCTTTGCTGTATACCTCTCTAGTCAAAGTTACAGAACCAAGGCACTGGGTAATATCACAAGATCTGCTCTGCACACAGGAACTGCTCATTAGGCTCAGTGTACTCCCCAATTAAGGGATTTAAAAGCAAACCGCTGTCTTGAAAGACTGGTCTTGGGCCATATTAATAATAGGATGCTGTTGCAGATCTGGTGATATGACCATATTTCCAATCTCTGTGGCTTTTTCTCCCTTTTTTTTTTTTTTTTGGTGTGTGTGTGTGTGTGTGTGTGTGATCTGGACTGTGCGCCAGTTACGAATAAGTGAACCACAGATACTAGTGGAATAAAACCTAAAAAGAGTAACTAAAGGGATTTGTGTGCAAAATCTATGTGGAAGGTTAAGGGCCAGGGAGAGCAAGGTGTTTCGTTTTGTTTTTAAGTATCAGTACCTGATTCCAAGGGAAATTCTTCGAGCTCCTATTAAAATAATAAACAGGGGAAGGGTGGAAACAAGCAAAAGTTACAAAACTCCATTGTACGGCAAGGTGAAAAGTCAACGCGACGCAAAATCTGCCGCAACAGCATAACACCTTCCCCAGCGGTGACTCGGCGGCTAGCGTGAAACATCTGTATGCTTTGTCCCATCTCTGGGTTGTCTGAAACTATGTAGATTCATTTAAGTTAATGTAACCCAAGTTAGTGCTGCCTATCAGCTTCAAGGAGCCTAGTCTGAGTCAGGCAAGCTTCGGGTACAGCCCATAATCTCAATGCCACAATGATGGCTGAGGAGCAAAGGCAAAGAGCTACCGCAATTGTTTTTAACCCAATGAACCATGGTGAATGAATCCCACCCTACGTATTTGCTGCCACCAGAATGTATGGCTCTTTCTTTCTACATATCTACTCTCCGTCTATTCTACATCTATCTATCTAGACACACACAGAGAGGAAAGAAAAAAGTTACCTTCACGTCTGTAAAATCAGAGGGCACCAGATCAGAGGTGTTTCTGGCCTCTTCGCCTTCCACCTAGAAGTAGTGAAGAACAGCGTCAAACTTCCTGAAACACCACAGTTTCTTCACTGAAAACCAAGAATGGATCAGAAATAGGGGGACCCCCTCCAACTGCCCTTTAGTTGCAACCTCACCCCCCCCCCCAAACCAGCTGGTAGTTAAATAATATTTTCTACCTCTTTGAGAACAGTGGTAAACGAAACTGGGGGGATTTAAAAAAACAACAACGATGAAAAACCACAGCAAATTCTTTGAGAGTGATGTTGCTGCAATGGTTAATGGTTTTAATGGGGTGAATAGGGAAGGGCCATAGCTGAGCAGTAGAGCGTTCCAGGTTCAATCCCAGGCAACTCCAAGTCGAGCAAAGAAACTCTAGGGAGCAGCTGCCAGTCAGTGCAGGCAATTCTGAGCTAGATGGGTCAAAGGACTGACTCAATATGAGGCAGCTTACTGAGTTCCCATATTCCAGGGCACATCATGCCTTCAGATTCCTCCCTCTTACCTCCTCTCTAAGTCACCTGTTATATACACAGTAAGAGGATGTTGCTTAGCACGGAAGCAGACCGCTGGTCTCTCCACCCACACAAAAAAACTACCGTATTTTTCACTCTATAACACACACCGGACCATAACACGCACGTAGTTTTTAGAGGAGGAAAAGAAGAAAAAAAATATTCTAAACGAAATAGTGGATATATGATTTTTGTGGTTCATGCTGCGGCCACAGACATGTGATCTGACAGTGAGTTTGGAGTAGCCCAATGCAAAAATCCTGAGGATCCATGTGGATCCATGCTTTGTAACCACGGAGGAAGGAAGGAAGGGGAACCATGGATCCTCTGCTCACGACTGCAGCAGATCCCACCCGCAGGCATTCGCTCCATAACACGCACAGACATTTCCCCTTACTTTCTAGGAGGAAAAAAGTGAGTGTTATCGTGCAAAAATACGGTAAACTAAACTAATGAAGCAGGACCTAAATGTACCCCCGGTAGGTTTTGTCTAAACCACTAGCAGTGCTAACCCAAACTGCAAGGGACACGAGACAATGCTATTCTACCCAGGGTGAGGCTGGTGAGGGAAGAGGAGCTCAGCTTGGCCTCCAGGAGGTTATGAAGTACAAGAATAAGCCCTAATAAACCTTTTAAGTTTTAAAACCAGTGCTCCAGAGCGTGGGCAGGTGCACACGTTTTGCCACAACTGAACTGGGGATCACATATACTAAGGCCTGGCCTCAGCATTTCATGCACACACACATACACCCTAAAGTAACGATTCCCCAGCACGTTTCCTTTGCACAGGTAAGCCCTTGCAGAGGTAGCATTCAAGCCCGCGTCTCCCAAATCCAAGCACTCCCTGAACTAAGCTAGCTCTTGCCCTTCCCCGAGACCTCAGGGAAGTTAAGATGCTTCACAAATGAAATCATCCCTGGCACCCCAATTCTAAACACCTGGCTTTGGAATCCGCTCACAAATTCCTTTTGAAGTTGGCGGGCCTGGCGTTAGCTCCAGTGTTCGAAACTCTCATTGTTCTAGGCGCATTTTGCAATAGGGAATTTCATTAGCATGAGCAGTTTCTCAGCTCTGGGTGCAGTACTGTGCATAAGATTTCAGATTAAAACTGCAGAGTAGAAGGATAGGAGGACCTTTTTCTGCCTCCCCACTTCCAGCTACTCTCTGAAGACTGGAGAAGAGATCCTCTTAAGAATATTTGGGGGGTGGGCAGGGGAAGGACTAGACCATGTGAAAAATGAATGGAATACTGTATTTTTCGCCCTATAGGACGCACTTTTTCCCCTCCAAAAATGAAGGGGAAATCTGGGTGCGTCCTATGGGGCGAATGCAGGCTTTCGCTGAGTTGCCTGCATGCTGAAGCCTGCGCGCGCCGAGCTCAGCGCGTCCAGGCTTTGCGGACCTCTCCGCAAGCAGCGGGAGCGCTCCCGCCCCAGCCCCGCGCCTGGGGGGGGGGAATAATTTTTTCCCCTTTATTTCCCCCCAAAAAAACTAGGTGCGCCTTATGGGACGGTGCGTCCTATAGGGCGAAAAATACGGTATTTTAGCTGCAGTTCATTCATTTTCAGCTTTGTATTCTTGTTATTAAAATGTGTGCCTAGACATTCCGTTGCTGCGCCCATGTGCCATTTAGCTCCTAGCTTCCATATCTCAGTTTCTAACAATGGTTAAATCCCAAGCTAGCTTAAATCTGCACAGAATGACACGTTGGGCTTCTGGGGTTGCATCCAATTAAGTCCAGGAAAGAGGAGACCCCACTAAAATGAACAAGATTTAAGCTGGCCATGTGCGTTCATTTCACCGGATCTACTCTGGAGTAGAACAAACATAGGATACAACCCCTGATTTCTTTTGTTAACTGCAAGTATAGAGGAGCTAAGCTGGCTATCAATTCTCGATAGATTCAAGTGTCCTGATTCTAAGGACAACAAACGGCTTGCTCAGAACCGTTTTGTTTCAAGCAAAACTTGAGCTGGGCTGCATTCGGCAAAGGCCTCCAGACACACGGGAAAATGAGCAAATGGAAATGCATGTGAAAAGAAAAAGAAAGAAAAAATAACTATATTTTTTTAAAAATAAAAACTATTTCTGGAATCTTTCTACTGCAACGTTTATGGTGCATGCATTTAAAGCTTATAGGTTTTAGTAAAAAAAAAAATGCAACGGCTTTGGACAAACACAAGGGGGGGCAAGAATCAAATGGGATATTTAAAAAAAAAACCCAAATTATTTCCACTTTAAGAAAATTAAGGGGAGTTGTGGCGATTATTCAGACGGCATGTATTTTTTAAAAGAGATGCATACCATGGCTACTGGTATTTCTCTCGATTCTTCTTTAATGTCTGACATGTGCGGAAGTGCCTCCATGTTACCTACAGGACATCCTGAAAGCTGCTCTGGAAGTTCTCTCCTTTCTGCACCAGCATTTTCTTTCCTATCAGACTCAGAGGAGGAGCCAAGTCTACTATCAGCACAGTCATCTACACCACTGCCGTTATCTATTTCAGCTTCATCTAACAAATTAATATCCATCATGTCAATATCCTGCAAGTTATCCAAACTTGCTTCAATATCCTCCTGTGAAAAGAGAAAAAGGCCGTATATATAATTGCTGTCAGGACTCCAAGGCAGAACTGTTACTGTGCAGCTGCAAGGCTAGTTGTTACCTGCCCATCTCCAGAGTCATCCTCAAGCCCGTTGTCTTCAGCTCCCTCTTCCTCTGGTCTACGCCCTAGTAAGATAAGGGTTATTAAAACGCATGCATGCATACAGACAGACAGACAGACAGACAGAATAATCTTTATTCAGGGCCCATTCTGCAATGCAAATGAAAAATGTAAATAGAATCAGGTTAAACTAAGGCCTAGTCCTCACTAACAACTCTGGATCTAACCAGAAAGCCAGGGAAGTAATGATTAAAGAATGCTGGACTAGGTTAAAGGTAAAGGTAAATGCTGGACTAGGGACCTTGGAGACCAGGGGTCAAATTCCCGATCAGCAACGAAGCAAACAGGGTGGCCTTCAGCCAATCACTCACTCTCAGCCAGGTTTGTTTTGATGATAAAAATGGAGTAAAGTATGTATGCCACCAAGGGACGCGGGTGGAGCTGTGGGTTAAACCACAGAGCCTAGGACTTGCCGATCAGAAGGTCGGCGGTTTGAATCCCTGTGACGGGGTGAGCTCCCGTTGCTCGGTCCCAGCTCCTGCCAACCTAGCAGTTCGAAAGCATGTCAAAGTGCAAGTAGATAAATAGGAATGGCTTCGGTGGAAAGGTAAATGGCATTTCTGTGCGCTGCTCTGGTTCGCCAGAAGCGGCTTAATCATGCTGGCCACATGACCCGGAAGCTGTACACCGGCTCCCAAGGCCAGTAAAGCAAGATGAGCGCCACAACCCCAGAGTCGGTCACGACTGGACCTAATGGTCAGGGGTCCCTTTACCTTTATGTTTGCCACCTCAAGCTCCTTGGAGGAAAAGTGGAGTATAAATTTCACAAATAAATAAGGCCAACAATGTTGTCAAGATGGGTCAATGCAATACAGTGGTGCCTCGCAAGACGAAATTAATTCGTTCCGCGAGTTTTGTCGTCTTGCGATTTTTTTTCGTCTTGCGAAGCACGGTTTCAGAAAAGTTTTGGAAAAGCTTCAAAAATCACCAAAGTCTTTGAAAACCTCAAAAAAGGCTACCACACCGCGTTCTATGAGTTGCTCCTCGAAGTCAAGTCGCAACTGTATTAACGGTGTTAAGAAAAAGGAAACAAACTTGCAAGACGTTTCCGTCTTGCGAAGCAAGCCCATAGGGAAAATCGTCTTGCGAAGCAGCTCAAAAAACAAAAAACCCTTTCGTCTAGCGAGTTTTTTGTCTTGCGAGGCATTCGTCTTGCGAGGTACCACTGTATCTACCCCAGTACCCTTTGCCATTTTTCACTACAACCCAAACATCCATTTGGAGATCCGTTGCTAAATGCTTTGCCGTATGCACGGCAAAGTGTGCTACTGCTGCCACCCAACCTAGATCAGGCCGCAACACAGCAGCGGGTCCTGAACCAGTGGTTGATGATGAACAGCCTGCTCCAAATCAGCAGCCTTTTAGGCTAAAGGGCAATATCCAAATGGCATAAATGAGTAATAATTAAATAAATGCATTGCCCCAATAGGAAAAGGAAAAACCCACCAGAAAAATCAATGTATCTGCAAAAATCTGGGGGGGGGGGGGAGGAGGGTTTGTTTTGTTTTTTTAGTTTCCGCTTTGTTAAATATGCCGTTTGGCATTTTCATTTGTTTTGGTGTAAGTTGCCTAGAAGGTATAGATTAGGCAGGTCATAAATTGAATACATGCAGCAAATGAAGCAGTAAACGTATTTCAATGCTGCTTCAGACTAAAGGGGAAGGGGAGGGTGACTGAGTGCTTGATATAGGAATTTTTGAGCACAACTCTGTGATTTGTCCAGACACTCTGTCTTAAGCAAATGCTCTTTCTCAGCATTTTGGGGGAGGCACAGCTATAAACAAGCCAACCCTACGCATGCAAGCAGAACTCCTCCCCTATTCCCCGGCATACCTTTGCTGTTCCTCTTGGGCGTCTTCTTTGTGGTTATTTCTGTCGCCACTGGAATCTCTTCAGGGTCTCCCCCCTCCTCCTCAACAGCCTGTTAAAAAGAACATAGGGTTAAGCATTTACTTTACAACTCACTCTTCAGGACAATCCCATGGCCCTTCTCTGGACAAAATAACTACACTGCAAGATTTTGAAGCAGGAATGATTAGATCTCCGGCGGGCTAGCGACAAAGGTGAAAGCTGTTTTCTAGTTCTGCTGGATTTCTCAGCGGCCTTTGATACCATCGACCATGATATCCTTCTGGACCATCTAGAGGAAGGAGTTGGGGGCACTGTTATACAGTGGTTCCGCTCCTTCCTCCTGGGCCGTGTTCAGAAAGTGGTGTTGGGGGATGAGGGTCCTGTCCTCTCCCCCATGCTTTTTAACATCTATAGGAAGCCCATGGGAGAGGTCATCAGGGGGTTTGGGCTGGCCATTCATCAGTATGCGGATGATACCCAGCTCTACCTCTTTCTCAAATCAGGACCAGTGAAGGTCCTGTGTGAGTGCCTGGAGGCGGTTGGAGGATGGATGACAGCTAACAGATTGAGGCGGAATCCTGACAAGACAGAAGTACTGTTTTGGGGGGACAGGGGGTGAACAAGTGTGGGGGACTCTCTGGTTATGAATGGGGTAACTGTGCCCCTGAAGGACCAGGTGCGCAGCCTGGGAGTCATTTTGGACTCACAGCTGTTCATGGAGGCACAGGTAAGTTCTGTGTCCAGGGCAGCTGTCTACCAGCTCCCGGACTGTCTCGCCAGAGTGGTGCATGCTCTAGTTATCTCCTGCCTGCTTGGATTACTGCAATACGCTCTACATGGTGCTACCTTTGAAGGTGACCTGGAAACTACAATTAATCCAGAATGCGGCAGCCAGACTGATGACTGGCTGCTGAGTAAATATAACACCGGTCCAGAAAGACTACATTGGCTCCCAGTACATTTCCGAGCAAAATTCAAAGTGCTGACCTTTAAAGCCCTAAACGGCCTTAAAGGCCCAGGATACCTGAAGGAGCATCTCCACCCCCATCGTTCAGCCCGGAAACTGAGGTCCAGCTCCAAGGGCCTTCTGGTGGTTCCCTCCCTGCGAGAAGTGAGGTTACAGGGAACCAACTGAGGGCCTTCTCAGTAGTGGTGCCTGCCCTGTGGAACACCCTCCTGTCAGTTGTCAAGAAAATAAACAACTACCTGAATTTTAAAAGACATCTGAAGGCAGCCCTGTTTAGGGAAGTATTTAATATTTGAAGTTTTATTCTGCTTTTAGTCCTCTGTTGGGAGCCACCCAGAGTGGCTGGGGAAACTCAGCCAGGTAGGCGGGGTAGAAATAATAAAACTACTATTGTTATTATCATTATTAGTATTAACTGTCACAAATTACTGTTGTGTTAACTGTCACTTATCAGACAGTACTTTTGCATTATACACACACACAAATGTACAGAAAAAATGCACTAAGCTCTACATACTATACTTTCTGCATTTCATTGCCTGTTGACTTCTGTTTTTATCACTTTTCCTTCTATGTATGCGTATGTATAAATACATACAAATATGTATGTGTATATACGTTGCTACAACACACACTATTAAATATAACATTTCATGAGCTTCAGTGAAACCATGCAGGGAGGGCTTTGTCTTTTTTTACGATAGGTTCGCATCACAATACTGCTGCCATTATGAGCCATCTTAAGCTCAAACTGCGGCCCATAACTATGTCCTGTTTCAAAACCAACACAGGCCACAAAAGCTGTAGAAATAAAGCTTGAAACATTTCCACATCGTGGGTTTGGGATGATGGGCAGAGCTGGTAGGTGCAATCAAGGATATTGTGAGAGCACAGCCCACAGCTCTTACAATGACAAGCCAAAATGAGGGAAAAGGCCCTGCTTTTATGTTGCCACCACATAGGATTTTTCTGGGCCTCAATTGTGAATTTGTGAACTTCTTTTCTGGTCTCTGTTTTAACTAGACCAGGGGTCTGCAACCTTTAAGACAAAAAGAGCCACTTGGACCCGTTTCCGAAGGAAAAAAAAACTGGGAGCCGCAAAACTCGTCATTATAAAAATAACTTTTTTCTCACTTTTTTATTATTTCTTTGTTTGACCCCTCAGAATTACTCCTCCTCATAGAAATAAAAGTTAAATTAACAAGTTATCTTTTTGTGCGTGTGTGTTCTTCACTCCCCTTCAAAACAGTGACCAGCGTACATGCCCCCTTTCAATGCAGTGACCAGCGTACATGCCCCTTACAATGTAACGGGCGGGAAGGTGACGTCGGGACGGTGCGTGACTAACACTCGGTGCGTCACAGCCAGTACAGCGCCCGCCACAGTGGGGAGTGTCGGGGCGCACAATGCGCCTCCTCCCCTCGCTAGTATCCGCCCCGGAGCCACGGCAAAGGTGTAAAAGAGCCACATGCGGCTCCGGAGCCGAGGGTTGCAGACCCCTGAACTAGACCAAAGTGCATGCAACTAGAATCATGTGCCCCTCCCCAACACACTCTCCTTTAGATTCTAGCTTTAGATTCGTAGACTGAAGAGTTGGAAAGGGCCCCAAAGGCAACACGCCTGTGCAACACCTTTGGAAGGCAGGAAAGATAGCTCAAGAACCCCTGACAAAAACCTCCAAGGAGGGGGAGCCCACCATCTTCCAAGGTCCCCTTGTCCCACTGTCAAACTGCTCTTATTGCCAAAATGTTCCTTCTAAACATTTAGTTTAGTTAAGGTAATTTTGATCCGATTCAGAATTTTCACTTTTTGTAGGCTTGTGTAAGCACGGCTGTGAAAAAATTTTCGGGTTTTTTTATGCTTCTATCTCTTTGCAAGCAGCTTGGAAGTCGCCGTTTTGTTTGTTTGAGACCAGGCGGTGTGTGAGATTTTATTAAATCAATACAGAACCTCCTTTCTTTTCGTTTGAACCCATCCGTCCGGCTCCTTCCATTTTGGAGGAGGAACAGCAGCAGCAGCAGCAGCAGGATAGTAATCATAACAATTATAAAGCTTGCTAATGTTTTACAACTTTCTATGGACCCTCGTACCTACGGGACCGCCTCTCCTGGTATGCCCCACAGAGAAACCTACGGTCTGCAAATAATAACATCCTCAAGGTCCCAGGCCTCAGAGAGGTTAGGCTGGCCTCAACTAGAGCCAGGGCCTTCTCGGCTCCGGCTCCGATCTGGTGGAATGCTCTGTCACAAGAGACCAGGGCTCTGCGGGACCTGACATCTTTCTGCAGGGCCTGCAAGACAGAGTTGTTCCACCAGGCCTTTGATCAGGGCGCAGCCTGACTCCCTCCTCTGGCAACCTGCACAGAATTTTGCTTAATCGGTTGCCATCAATTTGATTTTAATTAATTTTTATAATGAAATATTTTTAGAATGTGTGATTATTTGACTGTTTGATTATTTGATTGTTGTTAGCCGCCCTGAGCCCGGCTTCGTCTGGGGAGGGCGGGATATAAATAAATTTTATTATTATTGTTGTTGTTGTTGTTGTTTATTGTAAGCCGCCCAGAGTGGCTGGGGAAACCCTGCCAGATGGCCGGGGTATAAATAATAAAATTACTATAATTATTATATGTTGTTGTTGTCGTCATCTTCCACGTGACAGCGCTTCGGATACCAGTAGATTGTAGCCTCTTCGGGGCAGGGGTGTCAACACTCGACTTTTTACAGGCAGCAAGCGATCGATACCTAAGCGGACTCGGAATACCGCGCTCCCAAAGGGCGTCTATCTACTCTGAGTCTACAGATCCACAGGAGGGAGGGGGAGGGCAAAGGCCACCGGACGCGCACGCGCAGTAAGCATTTAACCTCTTGCACGCCGGCGCGTTTTTAATCTCTCCCCCCCCCGACGCTTCTTCACCTTCCTGAGCCGCTCGAGGAGGACGCTCTTGATGCCGCTGCTGTCCAAGCTGCGCCGCTTCAGCTCGGCCCGCAGGTCGATCACCCGCAGGTCGCTCAGGCGACGCGTCGCCCCGAAGGAAACATCCGACTCGCCGCCGCTGAGGGGAACCGCCGCTTCGCCGGCCAGGTTCTCCGCCGCCATCGGAAGGAACTTGCCTCCTCGGCTCTTTTCTTTTTTTTTTTAACAAAAACTGCTTTACTTCAGAAAGAAATATTTAAAATACAGCAACCAAATAAAATAAAAAAATTAAAGTGGCGGTTTGCGCGGCGCGCGCCTCTTCTCGCGACGCACAAAATGGCGGCCGCAGCTCTACGCGCAGGCGCAGAGCAGGCGGGGCCCGCTGCGACGCATGCTCAGAGTGCACGATCCGCTCTGGCGCATGCGCCATTGGTTGAGCTAACCCAGGCGGGAAGGAAAGGTGCTGCTTTGCGCGCATGCGTAATAGGGAAAGTGGCGGTGGGGGGTGATTTAAGGGACGAGAATTCTCAGTAGCATTTTGTCCTGGAAAAGCCCCATGGGTGGGCAAATCACTTTTCTCTCAGCCTCAGTTCAACAAAAATAACCACAACCAAATATTTTATATATATATATATATATACGTTTCGACGAGGTCTCACTCGTCATCTTCAGGCTGGTGCTTTCGGCTTCTTGTTACTGGAACAGAGCAGGATCTCAGTGTTTGAGTTCCTATAAATACTGTTGAGGGGTGTGGTGTATAGCCTCCAATATATATATATATATATATATATATACACACACACACACATATATATATATATATATATATATATATATATATGCACAAACACACACACATATATGGGATTACAATGTTAATAGCACATTTCAATCTCCTGAAAGGGTGTTTCCCCTGCAGATAAAACAGTAGTTTATTTTGCACATTACAGGACTTACGCAAGGAAAACTACATTCATAATATGGCTTGGCTATCGCAAAAAATGGGGAATTATATGCAGCCCTTAGGGTCTATGTGGCCCTCGGGGCTCTTCCCCAGGCCAAATCCCTCACTGGCCCTGGTTGGCTTATTTACTAAATTTGTATACCACCCTTCATTAAATAGCGGTTCATAACATAAAAATACGAAAGGAAGATGCAAAATAAAGAAAGTGCCTTCTTTTCAGTGTTGGGTTTTTGTTTTTGTTTTTTGCTTAGCTGCAATCATTATCCTTATTTATTAAATCTACATACCACTCTTCGAAAGATTACAGGGTGCTTAAAAAGCTCTTAAACTCTGAAAATCTTCTTGCTTGCCTCGATGGAGGATAGGGAGGGAGGGTGTGGAAACTAGCCTATCGTAGGAAGGTTAAATTAACACCTGTTGCTCCGCCTACTGTTGCCTCCAGCCCCGCCCACCATGGGCGTGTGGCCCCCTCATGCTGAAAATGGCTTCCCACCCCTGGGTTAGTTCAGGATCTGGCAGACCAGGGTTCAAATCCTTGGTCAGCCATGAAGCTCCATGAATGACCTTGACCTGGGCACAGTCCCTCAACATTACATTACCCTTAAATTACTGTTGTGATAATAAATTAGAGGAGGGAGAGGACCTCCCTGACCTCCTTAGTAGGAAAAGTGAGATATTAATGTCATAATCAGATGAAATAATGCAATAAGTAATATAATAAATGATACCTTTGGTAACAGCTGCTCTCCAATTGGAACGTTCGCAGGTCAGTGTTTCCCAGTTATCAGTGTTTATACTACATTTTTTTTTACAAAGGTCCATATAGTTCAAGCTTTGGTTTTCCCAGTAGTGATGTATGGAAGTGAGAGCTGGACCATAAAGAAGGCTGATCGCCGAAGAATGGATGCTTTTGAATTCTGGTGCTGGAGGAGACTCTGGAGAGTCCCATGGACTGCAAGAAGATCAAACCTATCCATTCTGAAGGAAATCAGCCCTGAGTGCTCACTGGAAGGACAGATCCTGAAGCTGAGGCTCCAAGACTTTGGCCACCTCATGAGAAGAGAAGACTCCCTGGAAAAGACCCTGATGTTGGGAAAGAGGGCACAAGGAGAAGGGGATGACAGAGGATGAGATGGTGGGACAGTGTTCTCGAAGCTACCAGCATGAGTTTGACCAAACTGCGGGAGGCAGTGGAAGACAGGAGGGCCTGGCGTGCTCTGGTCCAGGGGTCACGAAGAGGCGGACATGACTAAACGACTAATCAACAACTCAGTGGTACCTCGGGTTAAGTACTTAATTCGTTCCGGAGGTCCATACTTAACCTGATACTTAACCTGAAACTGTTCTTAACCTGAAGCACCACTTTAGCTAATGGGGCCTCCTGCTGCTGCCGCGCCGCCGGAGCACGATTGCTGTTCTCATCCTGGAGCAAAGTTCTTAACCTGAAGCACTATTTCTGGGTTAGCGGCGTATGTAACCTGAAGCGTATGTAACCCGAGGTACCACATGACTAGGGCCGGCCCACCCATGAGGCAAGGTGAGGCGGCTGCCTTAGGCAACAGGATGTAGAAGGCAGCCGATTCTGGCCTTTAAAGAATGCATATTATGTAGATAAACTAACAGGAAGGATTCGAAACCGGCGGGACCAGAAATTCATGGAAGACTGGAGTAAATTTACGGACTACTTGAAAAGTAATTGTGAAGAACAGACGACGTTTGTAGGTTTGCAAGAAGTTTTGTGAGGAGTATTATTGGAAGTATTGCAAAATTGGAGAAGGGGAAGGATGATTTGTTAAGAGATGTAAAGGCAATATAAAGTTAAGAAATGCATAAGAAGTGGTTAAAACGGTGGATCATCAGAGGTGCTGATGGAAGTCTAAAAAGATTGTATAAGTGATAAGTTTTGTGGTACATTTTATAATTTATATGTTAAAATCAATTTAAAAAATTTCAAATTTTAAAAGGTAAAAACTTTTTACATCACAGAAAGGGCGGGCTAAAGCAGAAATCTGAGTGGGTTGTTTACCTCCTGTCTGGCAGGTTACCTGTTAATGCTTACTTGATTGGATACCCTGGGGAGCCTGGCCAGTCTTTTGTAATGATAAGTACTTAGTTCCTGAGCCAAGTCACAGGCTCACCCTATTCATACACAGACATACTCTTAAGACAGGATTTGTGAAGGAAAAGACAATGGGGAGGCTCTTCCATTTGACCTTGCAGAGAAAACACCTGGTCAGTTGGGGAGTCAAAATGGCTTCATGGCTGCTCTCCTGTGCAGCTTCAGACATGTGGCCTATATATGTATGTGTTTGCTTGGTACCTTTATTATATACATAAGACCTTAATTTATTTATTTCACCCCACAAAAGCAGACTCTTCCGTGGTCTCTTGAGAAAAGATGGCTGCCAAGAATGCAACTGAGAAACCCATTGAAAGGCCAGCTCAGAGCCGTGCACCTTCTTGAGCATGGCAAGGTGGGACCAGGTGCTCCACTTTGCCCTCCTTGGAAGAAAAAAAGTGGGCTATAAACGGAATCCATTAATCAAGTTGCCGCCTTAGTGGTTTTTTCCCCCCTGGACTACAACTCCCATCAGCCCCAAAGCCAATGGTCGCAAAGGGGGCTGATGGGAGTTGCAGTCCATAACCTCCCCGAAGCTACCAGATGACGGGCGGGAAGGCTGGCGGCGGCATACAACCGGATGCAGCCGCTCTAGGAGATGCCCTTCCGCGGGAATCTATGGCGTGTTTCCCCGCCCACCTCCTTACCCGCGCTGCTCTATAGCGAGCGCAGACGTCTCCTCCTCCTCCTCCTCCTCTCCCCCCACCACCGACGTCCGTGCGCGTCCTCCGCGCGTGCGCACTCGCCCTCCCCTGTTTCGTCGTCGTCGGGCCTTCCCGCCATTTTGTCTGAGGGGACGCGGCGCTCGCATCTCCCACCCCCGCGGCGGCGCCCGCTTTTTTTCATGAGGGGAAAAGCGGCGGCGCTGCTGCTCCTCCCGTCGCGCTTCGCTTCAAGGCTCCATGGCAGCTGCAGCCGCTGAGGGGAGCGACACCTCGGCTGCGGGGGGGGACGAGGCGGCGGCAGCGGCGGCGCCTCTCCTCCTTCCTTCGTGCCCCCTCAGCGGGGGCAAAGCGGCGGGGGCCGCCTCGCCGGCGGCGGCGGGGGCCGCCTCGCCGGCCGGGTCGACGCGCCGCCTGAGCGACCTCCGGGTGATCGACCTGCGGGCCGAGCTGAAGCGCCGCAATTTGGACACCGGCGGCAACAAGAGCGTCCTCCTCGAGCGCCTCCGCAGCGTGAGTTGTGAGGCGGGGGGGGGGGGGTTGGTTGGGGGGGGGGAGTCGAGGCGAGGCTCTTTTTCTCCCTATAAACACCTCGTTTGAAAGGGTGGTGTGAAGGCCGGGTTGGGGGGGGGGAAGCAACCCCCCCCCGCGGTTTCTCGCCGTGTGTGTGTCCGTCCCCCCCCCCCCCCAGTTTGCTTCTGAAAAAACGGAGAGAGGAAGCCCCCCCCCGACGATAATACTGAGACCTCCGGGTATATAGGGCGGTATATAAATCCAATCAATCAATAAAAATATAAACGGAAATATAGAAGGGGGGGTCCAGGTTCTTGCCCCTCCCTCGTATTCCTGTGTGTCTCCTCCCCCCCCCCGCATATAAATGCAATGAATAAATAAAATATAAACGGAAACATGGAAGGGGGGGGGGAGTCCAGTTTCTTGCCCCTCCCTCGTATTCCTGTGTGTCTCCCCCCCCCGCCGCATATAAATGCAATGAATAAATAAATAAAATATAAACGGAAACATAGAAGGGGGTCCACGTTCTTGCCCCCCTTTTTCCTGTGTGTCGCCCCCCCGCATATAAATTCAATGAATAAATAAAATATAAACGGAAACATGGAAGGGGGGGAGTCCAGTTTCTTGCCCCTCCCTCGTATTCCTGTGTGTCTCCCCCTCGCATATAAATTCAGTGAATAAATAAAATATAAACGGAAACATAGAGGGGGGGTCCACGTTCTGGCCCCCCCTTTTTCCTGTGTGTCCCCCCCCCGCATATAAATTCAATGAATAAATAAAATATAAACGGAAACATGGAAGGGGGGGAGTCCAGTTTCTTGCCCCTCCCTCGTATTCCTGTGTGTCTCCCCCTCGCATATAAATTCAGTGAATAAATAAAATATAAACGGAAACATAGAGGGGGGGTCCACGTTCTGCCCCCCCCTTTTTCCTGTGTGTCCCCCCCCCGCATATAAATGCAATGAATAAATAAAATATAAACGGAAACATGGAAGGGGGGGAGTCCAGTTTCTTGCCCCTCCCTCGTATTCCTGTGTGTCTCCCCCTCGCATATAAATTCAGTGAATAAATAAAATATAAACGGAAACATAGAGGGGGGTCCACGTTCTGGCCCCCCTTTTTCCTGTGTGTCGCCCCCCCGCATTTAAATTCAATGAATATATAAAATATAAACGGAAACATGGAAGGGGGGAGTCCAGTTTCTTGCCCCTCCCCCGTATTCCTGTGTGTCTCCCCACCACCACCGCCCGCATATAAGTTCAATAAATAAATAAAATATAAACGGAAACATCCCTGCGGTGGGGGTGGGATCCATTTTCTTGCTTCCCCATTTTACTGTGTCTCCCCACCACCACCCGCATTTGCTTCTGGGGAAAAGGGTGTGGGGGGGGGGAGGGTTTCTCCTTTTATTTTTCCCTTTTTTCCCCTCCGCCCTGATTCTTCTTGTTTTTCTAATGGCGCAGCTGTTTTTGTTTTTTCCGCCTTGGGGAAAAGGCTACAGATGTGAACTTGTTTTCCATGACGCTGAAGTAAATTGGGGGAGGGGGGAGGACCCCCCCCCTGTTTTTTTGTTTTCACACCCGCACGTCATCATCATCATCATCATCATCATTATTGCTTTGGGGTCCGTAGAGATGTGAAGATGTGGGGTTTTTTGGGGGGGATTAATTCTATTTTTTTGTTTTTAAGTTTAAAAAACCGTATATCTCTTTTGACGCTTTGGTCTCCAATAATCATAGTAATTTTATTATTTATATGCCGTCCATCTGATATGGGTTGCCCCAGGCACTCCAGGCCACTTCCAACGAAATATCAAAACACAGAAAAACCTTCAGACATTCAAAATTAAATATAAATGCTAACACTGTATTACTGGTTTTTCCTGGTGTCCGCATCCCTAGTTCCCCTTAAGCAAATGAGAGTTTGTGGGTGTCCCCCTCTCTGATATTTGCTTTGTTTGTATTTTTCAGTTATGTACCTTGTGTGCCGCCCTGGGCTCCCGGGGGGTGTGTGTAAATATTGTAAAGACTTAATATTATTGTTTTCCCAGGTGCTCACATCCCCAGTGCCCCTTAAGCAAATGATATGCGGGGAGGGGGACTGTTTATCCCCCTCCCCCACCTATTTGCTTTTGTTTTTTAATCATGTATATTGCTTGCCTCCTTGGGGAGGAGTAAAAATTAAATGCTATTTATACTGTGTTGTTGTTATTCCGGACCTTCAAATCCATAGTGACCCCTGAAGTAAATAAGGTGATGGGTTGGGGGTCATTGAGAGGGGGGTTGGGGTGGAATTAAATGGGGGAGATTACGATGATGGGATTTACTGGATGTGGGGAGAAGGAGGCTTCTAAACCTGGTACAGCATTACATGATGGTAACGTAAATGAGATGGAGTTTGCTGGGAAGGGGGTGATGATAATAATTATGACAGGGTTTGGATTTTGGTGAGGATGGAGAAGACGGTGATGGGATTTTGGGGGGGGGTGCAGAAGGGAGTCTCCTTTTTATAGAAAACCAGATGACCCTAAAGTAAATGAGGCAGGTTTGGGGTTGCTGCAGGGGGCAGGATGGGATTCAGGAATGGAATCTTAAAGTAGAATGAAGGTGGTGATGGACTTTTGAGGGGGGTCCTAAATGTGGGATTGGATTATTGCAAATGAGATGAAAGAGTATTGGGGTTTCAGGTGGGATAATGGGAACAAGAGAAGGAATAAAAAAGAGGGAGAGTTATGGGTTTGGTTTGGGGAGGAAAGTTAGGATGTTGGGCTTTGGTTTCCTGCAAGGGGGAGCGGGAAGTAGACTCCTAAATAGGTGATTGGATGATTCAGAAGTAAATACGTGATTGGGTTTCTTTCAGGGCAGCAGGGATTGAGGGGAATCAAAGGAAAGGCGGTGGGGTTAAGGATTGAGTAACAGTGAAATAATAATAAACATTATTTATACCCCACCCTCCCCAGCCAAGACCAGGCTCTGGGCGGCTAACACCAGGTATAAAAACAATTGATTAAAATACAACTTAAAAACAAGATTAAAATACAACGTTAAGGTGCAGCCTCATTTCAGTAGAAACTCAAATCAAAAACTTTGGGGATAAAAACGTGAAATCTGCACCGAGGCCAACTATCCAGACTGGTCCTACGTGGGCCAGAAAAAAGCCAGGGAAGTCCCCAAATAGGAGTTCCATCACAGAAGGAGAAAGGGAAAACAAAAGAGGGGGGGAGGGGATCAAGTTGATTCCAAGCCAAAGGCCAGGCGGAACAACTCTGTCTTACAGGCCCTGTGGAAAGAAATCAGATCCTGCAGGGCCCTGGTCTCATGAGACAGAGCATTCCACCAGGCCAGAGCCAGTGTTGAAAAGGCCCTGGCTCTGGTTGAGGCTAATCTGACTTCCTTGGGGCCCAGGACCTCTAGGGTGTTGCTATTTATGGACCTTAAGGTCCTCCGCGGGGCATACCGGGAGAGGAGGTCCCGTAGGTACCGTGAAGGGTCTTAAAGGTAAAAACCAGCAAATTGAATAAGAAAGGATTTTGGTTTCTGCAGGGGGAGAAGATGAGATTGAGGGGTGGAATTAAGAGGAGGGAGGTGGTGGTGGTGTTGGGGTTTGTCAGTTGTGGGGCGGGGGGGCTCCTTCAGATGATGGTGATCCTATGCTGCTTGTCATCGAGGATCACAAGGCAGCTTACAATATAAAAACACAAAAGTTCACACCACAGTAACAAATGAAAACAATACCCCAATACAGTCATGTGAAGGATGGGAGAGAACTGGGGAGGGGATTGAGGGTCGAATGACAAGATAGAAAGGGAAAATAGGCAGGTTCGGGGGGGGGGGGAAGTAGGTTGGGTGATGGTGAAGTCAAGGAGATGATAAGGAATTGGGTAGAATTAAAGGGAGCAAGGTGCTGGTGATGGGACTGGCTGGGGTGGAGAAGGCTCCTTTTAAAAGACAGATTAGATGACCCAGAGGTAAATGAGATGAGGGGCTCTGGGGTTGCTGTGGGGTAGATGATGAGAGAATGAGATCGTAGAGTGAGTGGAATCACAAGGAAGGAGAAAGTAACGAAGAGGGGATTTGCTATGGGAAGAAGGCGCTTGAAGTTGGGATTGGATGATACTGTGCTGAAATAACTGAAATGAAAGGGGGATTGGGGTTGCTCCAGGGGGGAGAGGGAGGAAGAAAAAAGAATTTGGGAGGGGGGAAAGAGAGGAGGGGATTAAGGGGTGGTTTCAAAGGGAAGAAGACAGTGATGGACGGGGGGGGGGGATGTGTTTGTGGCAGGGGCGAGAAGAGAGAAATAGGGAATGGGAGAAGTAAGGTGACAAGTAGGAATGGGCTGTGAGCAAGGAAGGCCAGATGATGGGAGGTGGAAGAAAAATGGCATGTTAAAATGGAAAATACAGAAGGTGCTGTGGGGGTAAGGTAAAGGGACCCCTGACCATTAGGTCCAGTCGTGACCGACTCTGGGGTTGCGGCACTCATCTCGCTTTATTGGCTGAGGGAGCCGGCGTACAGCTTCCGGGTCATGTGGCCAGCATGACTAAACCGCTTCTGGTGAACCAGAGCAGTGCATGGAAACGCCATTTACCTTCCGGCGGAGCGGTACCTATTTATCTACTTGCACTTTGACATGTTTTTGAACTGCTAGGTTGGCAGGAGCAGGGACCGAGCAATGGGAGCTCACCCCGTCGCAGGGATTTGAACTGCGACCCTCTGATCGGCAAGTCCTAGGCTCTGTGGTTTAACCCACAGCACCACCGCGTCCCTTGCTGTGGGGGTAGGAAGTGGTTAATTGTCCTGAGTAAGAAAGGTGAAATTTAGGGATGCAGTGAAAGGTGTACATCACGAAGACAGAATGAATACTGCCTTTCTTGAATGCAGGGCAGACTTGGCGTTGCTGAGCTTCCTTGCAGAGAATCCTACAAAATGTGCAAGTAATATAAAATAAGACATTTGCTGTTTCTGAAATGCACACAATCTTTTCTTCCTAACAGACCATTGAGGAAGAAGGGGGAAATCCTGATGAAATTACTGTGGTGGCAGAGAGCCCCGGCAAGAGAACTCCCAAAAGAACAGTGAAAGGTATGGAATGGCAGGGATGTGCTTGCCCTCTTGCAGATTGAGTTTGCTTTTTTATCTTGTGAGCAGCTGTTCTTTTTCTAAACCAGCTCGTTAGCGTGTGCAGATTTTGTGCTAGTTTGGATTTTCTGGGTCAGCTATACGAATATTTTATTTAGTTATTTGCAAAACGGGTAGCATGTATAAGTTTGGGCACCTAGATTTAAATGTTTTCCACTTCCCCCACCTCATATATATCTCTCTCTCTTTATTCGGTGTCTATTAGATTGTAAGACTTGAGGGCAGGGCAGTGTGTGTGTGTGTGTGTGTGTGTGTGTGATTCATATATATATATAATATATATATAAACTTTGCACAGTGCCTGGAAAACACCTGATGAGCCTCCAATCTGTTTGCTGGTTTTTAGGGCGTAAGCCAGAGGAAGAAGGTGGAGAAGATAACGGGTTGGAGGAAAACTCGAGAGATGAACAGGTAAGGGGAAGGAGAAAAGTGACTTAGTGTTCTTTACAAGCTCTGTTTTCAAGCTACAGGCATTGCAGTTTCCTTTTTTATTTACCCCCACCCCCTTTACAGGAGGATATTGAAGCAAGTTCAGATAACATCCAGGATATGGATGTGATGGATATTAGCATTTTAGACGAAGCCGAAATAGATAACACCAGTGCTGTTGATTGTGGAGATGACTATAGCTCTGAGAACCTTCTCGACTCTGACAAAGATAACATTGATGCGGAAATGAAAGAACTTCCTGAACAGCTAATGGAAAGCGAGGTCAGTAATTGGTTGGTGGCATCTCCTCTTGTGGTGCAAACCCAAGATTTGTGCTGGTGAAGTGTATGGAAAATTCAGCCCTACACACCCCAGTCTAATCATTATTCTTTCCTTGGAGTGTGTGTGGGTGTTTGGTTCAAACAGCACGCACAGCCCTCTTAACCGTCATAGGTAGTCCCTCTTCCTCACTTTGTGTCCTTATGTGTCAACATTGTGTTGCCCACACCTTCACTTCAGAAATTGGAATGTTATCAAGCATTTTGTGGTTCGGTACAGAAGGGAAGGCTGGCTGGTAACAGTTAACTCTTTTTGTGACTTCTTACATCATCGCTTCAAGCACTGGTAGTTCTAAGCATTTTTAGTCTGTAAGGAATACCTTTTTTTCTTCTCTCAGGAGAATGGTGAAGAACTTGATGATCTGCTTGACGCTACTTCACCTGGTTTAACTGCAGTGAAGGTAATGTACCTGTCTCTTGATCAACACCTGTCAGCTTGATTATATTCTGGAGCCCTGAGCTAGCAAATTGCTTTGCTGTAGTTGTTGTAATAGAGACTGTGTTTTGATGTTGGCTTCACCTAATATTTAGCTTCCATGCAAGCCGAATCAAAAGGTTTCTGAGCTCCTCATTTCCTAGTGTGAATGGTAACCTCAGTGCATAAACAGCTGGGACTGATTTAAATCAAGGCAATGCGTTGTACCCAACATTTGTCAATTCAGAATAGACCTGTTGAAATTAAGGCACATGACTAGCAGCCGTGACCATTTGTGACAATAGCTATGAGAGTATAGGAACTTTCAAACTTGGCAAATCGGCCTGTGCTTCTTTTTTCATTGTTGTTCTTCTCTGCTTCTCTATCTTGACCCAACAGACAATAATGAAATGTTTGTGACTGATAGTTGGAAGCAAGATCTGATAGTGACTAGATAAACTAGAGCAGGCTATTTTCGCAAGGTGAAAATTGCATGTGCCTAACAGGTAAAATTGTAAACATTCATATTTTAAAAGCTATCAGATTGGCTTTTCCTTGATATAGAAAGTATCTTATCCCCATTGATCTGGCTGGGGTACCGATTCAGGTTAGAGATTATCTGCAGAGCTAAAATATACAAGCTATCCTCATTTTACGTGGGGGTTACGTTCTGGACCCCCACGCGTTGGTGAGGCCCACGTAAAGCGTTTCGGCACTGCACAATTGTGCATCAATCAGACATGCATAAATCAGTCATTGTCTATATTCAACATTATTTACTATTAACCAAATTATTATTCGAGAGAAACTTGTTATCTGGTGTTAAGCCATGCTTGGAGTTGGCCAGATAAAATTAATGGATGTGACTAACTCGAATCTATGCTGAATAGAACCTAGTTGGATTGAGCCCTCTGTGTTTTTAATTGAGTATTTATTTTCTGCCCTGTTTAAAGCTGGAAGCTGATGGCCAAGAAGGATAATTTTACTTGACCGCAGCAAAGATCACATACTTTTATTTTTTCCTGTCTAAGATAATTGTAGAGAGGAACACAAAAAGTAGTAGGACCTCAGAGCCATTGCTGCTTAACTACTGGAAAACATATTCAGAGATTTTTAACAGAAGTTTCCCCACACAATTCATGTAAGTTGTAGTATATTTATATCCAGAAGGCCTAGAAAACATCCACACAGCTTTTAAGTAATAATCCCGCTTCATTCTACCTTGGTCAGCCCACACCTGGAATCCTGTGTTCCGTTCTGGGCGCCACAATTTAAGGATATCCACAAGCTAGAACATGTGCAGAGGAGGGTGACCAAGATGAGGAACAGAACAGTTCAGGGAGTTGGGTGTATTTAGCCTTAAGAGGAGACCGATAGCCATTTTCAAATATCTAAAGGGATGTCACGTGGAAGATGAATACGACCCAAACTAAGTTACAAAAAGGAAGATTCCGACTAAATATCAGGAAGAACTTTGTGACAGTAAGAGCTCTTAGACAGTGGAACAGACTCCCAGAAGAGGTGGGGGCTTCTTCTTCCTTGGAGGTTTTTAAGCAGAGGTTGGATGGCCATCTGCCATGGATCCTTTAGTTGGGATTCCTGCGTTGCAGGGGGTTGGACTAAATGACCCTCGGGTCCCTTCCAACTCTATACAGTGGTACCTCGGGTTAAGTACTTAATTCATTCCAGAGGTCCATTCTTAACCTGAAGCATCACTTTAGCTAATGGGGCCTGCTGCCGTGCCGCTGGAGCACAATTTCTGTTCTCATCCTGAAGCAAAGTTCTTAACCTGAGGTACTATTTCTGGGTTAGCAGAGTCTGTAACCTGAAGCGTATGTAACCTGAAGCATATGTAACCCAAGGTACCACTGTACTGTAATTCTATGATTCTGAGCAATTATAACCAGCTTTGCAGAAACCGTAGGCTCTTTGGAAATTATAAATTTATTTCACAGCTGAAATAAATTGCTTCCTGTATTGGGACAATAGTTCTGGGCCTAAATCCTATCCACAATCTTTGACACACACTCTAGTTTCCATCTCCTAAGCCTGAAATAATTACACATTATACCCTTATTTGCCTCTCCCTCCCCTCCCTCTGTTACTTTTCTAGAGCTAAAATTTAGGTTGGAAGCTTCTTGGGCCTGAGGCCATTCGTGTTTATACTCTATAAAGTAAGGTGTCTAACTTTGTGGCAGTTTTTAAGACACTGAAAAATGTAATGCGGGAAACCTTTAAAGACTCATGTAACCTTTGTGTTGGGCTTCTTCCTTTTGTTGCAACAAATAAACCAGGGGTCAGCAAACTTTTTCAGCAGTGGGACGGTCCACTGTCCCTCAGACCTTGTGGGGGGCTGGACTATATTTTTTTTGGGGGGGGGGGATGAACAAATTCCTATGCCCCACAAATAACCCAGAGATGCATTTTAAATAAAAGGACACATTCTACTCATGTAAAAACACACTGATTCCCAGACTGTCTGCAGGCCAGATTTAGAAGGTGATTGGGCCAGATCCGACCCCCAGGCCTTAGTTTACCTACCCATGAAATAAACTATCAGGCCTACTGGCTGCGGATTTGCTTCTTTGCTTGGCTGAAGTCTCTTGTTTTGTGACCGATCAAAGATCTGCGGGGCTAGACTGTAGCGAAGGTGGGAAACGCTTTAAGTAGCAGACCCCAATATTTGTCCTTTTCAGCCATCATCCCTCTGCTGCCTGGGGCTGTTGGTACAGTCGTACCATTCAACTTCCAAAACGTTCTGAAACCAAAGCACAGCTTCTGATTGGCTGCAGGAAGCTCCTGCAGCCAATCGGAAGCCCACCGGATGTTCGATTACAAAGAACGGTTGCAAACAGGAACACTCACTTCCAGGTTTGCGGCGTTCGGGAGCCAAAACATCTGAGTACCAAAGCGTTCGTGATCCAAGGCACAACTGTAGTTGGAAGTTCAACAGCATCTGGAGGGCTACAAGTTCCCTGCAATAGGGCATCACCTTGCTTGGATTCAACCGTCTCTATGGTTCAGAACTGTACATATTAATGCATACTATTGCACTTTAACTCAGCACAGGAAGCCCTCAACTTACAGGGGGGTTACATTCTGGGGATTGGCCCTGAAGCGAGAATTTTTTTATAGTGAAAACACATTAGGTGCAATGGCAGGTGGGATTGCTGAAGTCTCCCCCCCCCCCCCAATCATTTTTATTTTAATATTTTTTTGCCAAGTGCATAATACTGAGTGTACACAAGTTAAATGTGCATAGGTTGTGTGCTTACTGTATGAACTACTTCAGGCCTTTTTTTTGCGCCATTTAACACCACACCCTTTTCTTCTTTCAGGACTTGGGGGAGCAACATTCAGAGCCAGGTACCTTTCGATTAATTTCTTCTAGCTGATTTTTAAAATGAGGTGGAGAAAAGGCCCAGGACTTTTAACTAACTAGACTTCTTACATTACTGAGTAGTCAACAATCCACGTCATTCCAAAGTTCATAAAGATTTTAAACCTACGGTAACCCTTATTGCTAGCTCTGAGAAGTAACGCCTTTCGTTTCGCAGTTGCTTCCTCTAGACCTGAAATGTTCTTTTTTTAAAGAGAAAAATAATAATAATCTCTATTTAGCTTCACAAATGCACTAGAAGAAATGTTAGCATCGCGTATGAAAGCAAAAGATTTCTACCTATAGCACAGATTGTAATATATGATTGTGTGATTGGGGAGAATAGTGAAGGCAGTTTAAAAGTTATCATAGGGGAAATACAGTGTTTTTAAGTGAGTTACGGCGTAACAGAAGAAGGAAGACATGAGGTTCTACTTGGAAATTCCATAATACTGTTTCCTTTCTTGGACTTTCACATGTTCACACCATCAGAAGATGTTCCAGTTGACATGTTGGACCGCCCTGCCTTAAACAAAAAGAGAGAAAGCAATTCAGAATTTGAAATGGAATTTTGTGTTCTTTGATTCATTTCTATTTAAGCCTCTTGGAATTTGGGAAGAACAAACCTCTTGAAGACTTGTCAAGAACGAGCCAGAAGGTTTTCATTAAACTAATAGGGTCGTTTTCTTCTTCATAACTTATGATCTTGCTATAATAAACCATGTCTAGTTAGCGTTAGGCATTTGAATGTGGTATACCCAAGGGGTTTTCCAATCTCTGTGTAGCCTTAGCCGTTCTCTCAGTGTTAAGTCTGGCAGCCATGCCCGTTCCGCATTTGTCTTTGCTGTGTTTCCCTGGTGATTAAACCTTGTGCCATTCTATTCCTGTTAAATCCATAGAAAATGAGAAAATGCTCGACATTTTGGGTGACACTTGTAAATCTGAGCCCCTTAAAGAAGAAGCTCCTGAAGCAGAGCAGGCACAGGAAGAGAATATCTCGTTGCCGGTCAAACAGGAAGCCCAGGAAGAAGAAGACACACTTGCCACTGCCGTCGCTCAGTCGGACGAAGAGCTTTTAGATACGGACAGCCAGTCAGGCCAGGCTGCGGCCAGGAGCGAGGAGGATGAAGCCAAGCACTTAGTGGTAGCGAAAGGGGAGCCGAGCGAAGAGACAGTAGAGGAAGCTAACCTGGACTCTGACTCTTTAGCGGTAGAGAGCAGGTGTGGTGGAGGAGGAGGAGGAGGAGAAGGAAGTGGTGAGAGTAGCAAAGCAGCCCAAACTCTGGAAGCCAGTAGTGAGGAAACTGCGGAGAAGGACGCAGGTTTCCAGGTGGTTAGCCAAGATGCCGAGAAGATGGAAGCCAAGGCTAATTGTGAGGAAGAGTCCTCTGCCCAAGAGGGTGGTGATCAGAACACGAGGTTTGTTTTTTCTCCGTTTTAGACCAGATGCTCTCTTTTTCTTTTTTTTAAAAAAATCTCGTTGGTCTGTAAGAGATCAGGGTCACTGTTTTTCTTCATATTGGCCTGCAAGCGTACTGAAATTCTGTTACCCTATTATAAAAGCCATCTTTTAGGTTTTGTTTTCCCCCTTCCCCATGTACAATTAAAAAAAACAAACACCCCAGAAAGGTTTGATTTCTTTTTTACAACCTTCAGAGGTTGTTTTCTTAAATCTTTGCCTTTAATTGTCTGTAAGATGTTCTGTCTTTAAGGTTTACTTCCCATGCCTATCTCAGCAAGATGATTTTTATTGTTGGCTTTTCTTATTTTTATTTTCTTTTTTATACAACTAATTCTGGTAGGTATTGAGTTCTAGTGTACTATATATATATCTATTATATTAATTTGCCTTATTTTCTTTCCTGATTGGTTTTTCTTTTCTTTTTCTCCTTCTTTCTCCTTTAGTTCTGAGGAGATCAAAGATGAAAAGCCAGCTTCCAAAGAGGAGAAAGGTATATGTTTTTACATATTGGGGCCTGTGCATAGGCAGAACTCAGCCTTCCTTTGATGCTATTTGATTTACAGTGGTACCTGGCAAGACGAATGCCTCGCAAGACGAAAAACTCGAAAGACGAAAGGGTTTTTGGTTTTTTGAGTTGCTTCGCAAGACGAATTTCCCTATGGACTTGCAAGTTTGTTTCCTTTTTCTTAAAACCGTTAATACCCAGGGTGCATTGCTTGAAGAGGTGCAGTTGCGACTTGACTTCGAGGAGCAACTCATAGCACGCGGTGTGGTAGCCTTTTTTGAGGTTTCCTATGGGAAACCGTGCTTCGCAAGACGAAAAAACTCGCAGAACGAATTAATTTCGTCTTGCGAGGCACCACTGTATTTATTTAGAATAACGGACATGACTTCGTCTTTCTTGACGTGCTTAACGTGAGTCATGCAGTAGCCCCCCCCCCCAAAAAAAAAAGTTAATGCAATTCTGGGCTACATCAACAGAAATCTAGTGTCATAGTACTGCTCTATTTTGCCATGGCTAGATTCCCACCTTGGGTTCTGGGTCCAATTCTGGGAACCCCTTACATAGAATACATAGAATATTGGGAAGCTGGAATGTGTGCAGAGGAGGATTATCAGAATGATCAAGGGTCTGGAAACCAAGCCTTATGAGGAACAGTTGAAGGAGTTGGATATGTTTAGCCTGGAAAAAAGATAAGAGAGTTGATAGAAAAGCCATCTTCAGATATCTGAAGGGCTGTCACTCGGAAGACGGAGCAAGCTTGTTTTCTGCTCCAGAGGATAGGACTGGGACCAGTGGATTCATATGAAAGAAAAAGATTCTGGCTAAACATTGGGAAGGCCTTTCTAACATTAATAGCTGCATGACAGTGGAACAGAACTCCCCTTTACTGGATGTTTTCAAGCAGAGATTGGATGGCCATCTTGACAGGGATTCTTTAGCTGTGATTCCTGCATTGGACTTGGAAAGGGACACAAAGGATAATCCAATGCTACAAAAAGTCTGTGATTCTACTCCTGAGTATGACTGCAACAGCAACGAAAGATGGTGCAAGCTTCTTCCGGTCGCCCAGTACCAGATGATAATTGTTTATTTTCAGCCGTCAAAGGCCATCACGAAACTGAAATGCAACCTTGGGACCAGATGCATCGTGCCCTAGCTGCTGTTGCACTCTGAAATAATCTAATTTACCTGGCTGCCTTCCCGTAATACTAATATGACTAGAAGGAGCCATTCCCAGAGCCCCTGGCCATAACTCACAGAGTTTAGGTGCTGTTTCCCCTGTCTTGAGAGAGGAAGGTTAAGGGCCAAAGCTCAGTGACAGAGCACCTCCCTTGAATGCAGAAAGCCCCAACTCAATCCGTGACATCTCCAGTTGGGGCTGGGATAAACTCCTGGTCTGGAGCCCTGGAAGGCTGTTGCCAGTCAGTGTAGGCAACCCTTAGCTAATTGGACCAACTTCCTATGCCAGGCCTTGCTAAAAAGGAGCTGTGTCCACCCAGTGTGGCCGGGGGGGGGTATATGGGGGCTTCAAGTGTATCACCTGTTGAGAAACTGGCCCCCAGCCCCCCAAAAGGCATCAGCTGGAAGCGTGGGGTCCCCTGGGGAATTTCTCGATCCTGTCAGTTGTTTTCTCTTGCCTCCCTAGATTTTTCTCTTGAGAGTAGTTGTGCTGTGCCTTATGTTGCAGGGTTTCTCATTAACTTGGGGAAACCATTAACTCTCTTTTTTTAATCCATTATACGTAAAAGATGATGATGCAGTAGAACCTCGGGTTACATACGCTTCAGGTTACATACTCCGCTAACCCAGAAATATTACCTCGGGTTAAGAACTTCGCTTCAGGATGAGAACAGAAATCGTGCTCTGGCGGCGCGGCAGCAGCAGGAGGCCCCCATTAGCTAAAGTGGTGCTTCAGGTTAAGAACAGTTTCAGGTTAAGAACGGACCTTTGGAATGAATTAAGTACTTAACCCGAGGTACCACTGTAATAGTAATAATAGATTGCCCTAAGAAGAAGCCACCTCAGAATAGGCCCTGTTGAATATTTTCCAAGACAATAACGCTCACACACTATCAAAGAGCTTATAACCCACCTACTCTCAGCAGCCAGGAACATCATAGCCAGGCACTGGAGAGACCTGCCAGGAGTGAACATGGACCACTGGTACCAAATCGCATGGGAAACAGCCTTACTAGGAAAGCTAACCAACGAAACTAACATGGGGACATATAAAAGAGGATGCCTTCGACCCGGTGTGGGTCCCCTTTATTGTGCACACAGCCCAACAACAAGAGCCCACCGAAAGCATACGAATTGATATGGATAGCTTGATCTAACAACCCCTTCCCTTTCAGCTGCAGTCAACTGAAGGCAACCCCAGCCTCCCCCTCCCGACCCCTCTCTGCCAGTGAAAACTAATGAATGGAAAGAGAACCTACCCAAGTGATGCTGACACAAAAAGCTTACACATACACTAAGTAAAAGAATGCAAATTTACCACCGCACGTCCCACTACTCTCTCTCCCCACCTTTCTTCTCTCCCGACCTTATACTATACAGTGGTACCTCGGGTTAAGTACTTAATTCATTCCGGAGGTCCGTTCTTAACCTGAAATGGTTCTTAACCTGAAGCACCACTTTAGCTAATGGGGCCTCCTGCTGCCGCCGCGCCGCCGGAGCAGGATTTCTGTTCTTAATCCTGAAGCAAAGTTCTTAACCCAAGGTACTATTTCTGGGTTAGCGGAGTCTGTAACCTGAAGCGTATGTAACCCGAGGTACCACTGTATACAACATTAACACCTTGCATCAAGTGTAAATGACCTGTAGAGAAAACTCTGAAATGGAGACAAAGCATGTACAATAGAAACACAAGAAAATCCTTTAATGAAAACTCTTAGAAAGAAAGAAATGGACTCATCAAGTCTGGGAACGAAGTACAAAATGACTTTTGGCCACATCAGTCAAGCCACTTCTTCTTCGTGGAAGTAACAATGTAGCTATGACTCCCTCATGGGGAAGAGCCTGATTTGGACGCAGTGTGTGTGTGTGTGAGAGAGAGAGAGAGATCCAGAGACTCCCAAGTTTTTGAAATTCTGCTCTAGGCTTCCTCCAGAATTCCTCTTAGCAGCTCTACTCCCCCACCAGCAATTTCCCCCACTGCTATAGGCATCCAAAAAGAAACTAGAGGCTCCTGTGCGGTGGCTTGGAATCCTGCAAAAACAGTGAGCCCCAGCAATAACAAAATGATAAACTGGACATGTGGAATGGGCCTAGTGGTACTTCCCACCAAACAAAGAGTTTTCACATTGCCGCGAATGAATGTTGACGTACACAGCTTGAGTGTCGGCAATCCCAGGCACATTTTGTAAATGTCCAGAAACCCACGGTCAGTCCTCACTAGCGAGTATAAACGAGGCTGTCAAGTGTTTGCAGTAAGTATCTGACAAGCGGGGATGTACACCGGTGAAGGCGGTTCTTCTGGGATTACTACCAAATTTTTGGGTGTTGGGGTCTTAACGTGCCTTTTCTCCAGGTTAGATTTCCTAGGGCTGCATTTCCCCTTCCAGAGGTGGGGTGGGCTGCCTTGTCACGCTAAATATGCTATAAACACTTCCTGTTTCCACGTAGGCCGCAGTGCTACCACAACTGGTCGGAACTTCTGGGTGAGCGGCCTCGCTTCCACCACCCGAGCAACGGACTTGAAGAACCTCTTTAGCAAATATGGGAAAGTAAGGCTGCATTGATTATTGTTGAAGCCTTGTGATGGAGAGACAAGTTGAGGGCCTGTAATAAAATGGTGCAGAGTATCATTAACCCTTAACGAGAGTGACCTTGTTCAGGGTTCCTGCCAGGCAGAGGGCCTTCTCGGTAGTGGCGCCCTCCCTATGGAACGCCCTCCCACCAGATGTCAAAGAGAACAATACCTACCAGGCTTTTAGAAGACATCTGAAGGCAGCCCTGTTTAGGGAAGCTTTTAATGTTTGATGTATTACAGTATTTTAATATTTTTTGGAAGCCGCCCAGAGTGGCTGGGGAAGCCCAGCCAGATCTGCGGGCTATAAATAATATATTATTATTATTATTATTATTATTATTATTATTATTATTATTATTATACATTCGTCTTCCATTTTCCTATTTTTGTTTTCTGGAATTTGGAGTTTCTGGCTACTTTCAAAAGATTTTTTTTTTAAAAAAATTGAATTTGTTATAAAAATGTAAAGGAAACGGCAGTAATATAGAGGACGTTTCATGAAGCATAGCAATATGAACAGACCCGGCAATGAATATAAATTTTATTAGATGATTCTGACAGTACAGTTTTTGTCCCAGGGTGGTTGGTTAGCCAGGTGGCCAGCATGTGGCTTGTAATTGTTTTCTTCATCAGAAGCAAACTTAACGAAGGTGTACCATGTGTCCCAAACTTTGTCTAGTCCAGATCCCTTTCCCAGAGGTTTTAGGTTTTTTGTGCTAGCTCTTCGTTCAGCACTATAGGGGATTCTGGCTACTTAGCACGAAGTCCTCATTGGGTTGGTTTTTGTGTGTGGGGGAGTGTGTCCCTCTTTGACTTTTCTTTTTAAAATATGTGTTTGCTTCGGCCAACTCCAGATCGCGCTGATATCTGTGTTTCTCCAAGCCCCACTGAGCTCCATTCTGTTCAGCACTCACCATTTTCATTTACTATTACAATGAAGGCTGTAGAAAATTGGTACTTGCAAGTGAACCAAGTTATGCCTGTGAGTTATGCTACTGCATACAACAGAACGGAATAAGTCACACTGTCCTATTACAGGCTGCTTGCTGTTGAGTCTTTGGCAACCCCCCCACTTTTCCTTTTGTGTATGTACCAAGTAACCCAACTGGCTTTTCTTTCTCCAAAGCGAACTGGGTCACTTGACACCAAGCTGTGGCTAAGTCTATTTTAAATATATGTCCTTCCTTTCTTCAAGGTGGTTGGAGCAAAAGTGGTGACTAATGCTCGGAGTCCAGGAGCGCGGTGTTACGGTTTTGTGACAATGTCCACAGCTGAAGAAGTGACAAAATGCATTGCCAATTGCCACAAAACAGAATTACATGGGAAAATAATATCTGTTGAAAGAGTAAGTGCTGGTTCTCTCTCTCCCTTCACGCTTAAAACAAAAATAACCTAAGGGATGTTTTCCAAAATGTTACTTCTTTTTCTAACAAATAAACGTAATTTCAGGCAAAAAATGAACCCGCTACAAAGAAGCTATTGGAGAAAAAGGATAGTGAAGTGAAGAATGAAGCTTCAGCCAGTGATAGGTAATATGCTTTACACTTGTTTTTCTTTCATTTTAAAAACATGTTTTCAGTTATTTTTTTAACAGTGTAAACTGTTTTTTCCCTAAGTACTTTTTCTGCTTGAAGGAATAGTTGCATTCTTAACTTAGAAGCACACACAACTTCCTGAGTGAGGATGCAGTACTGGAAAACCTGCCTGAAAGTGCAGGTGCTGTAGCTACATGCCTGGTGTGAAAGGACTGCATTTACAGTCCTCCCAAGACTTGTGCCATTCGGAATGCACACCAGACTCCTTTCCTCCAAAAATTTACCGCGTTGGGAAGAAGAGAGACAGTTTGGCGCTCTCTCTGTCCATCAAGAGACCCCATTCATACATAAAATATTTCTTCTTATATTCTGAATTTTTGCCTTTCCAGAAGAAACTTCATACATGGGCGTATTTTATTGATGTAACCCACATTGACATTTCAAGAATCTATAGACTTAGCCTGAGGTTTCTTTGGGAGATTCTGGATAGGAGCAGCGAAAAGCAGGAGTGTGGCCTCTATGTATATATTTCACACAAACACATATACACGCACACACCCATGGCCCAAGTGTAGTAGGCAGGCAAGACTAGCCGCTTGTCAATCAACTGATTCAAGAGACCCATTTTCACTCCATGTATTGCATGGCATTTTAAAGCCGCAACAATCAGTCAAGGCTTCAAAGCACAGTTTACAGCTCTGTGCAGGCTCTGGTGAAAAGCTGATAGTTCGGGTTTGCTGGAGAAATGGGACTTCAAAGTGCCATACATGCGTGCGCACCCCTTTTTGGCCAGCTCCGTCTTTGCCTATTGCACACCTGACAGCATATGAGACAGCAGGTGGGCATGGCTTGGCCAAATGGGGAGCATAATTGGGCCTACAGGCCAGAGACCTGTGGCCAGAGATTAGTCTGACTCAGACCCATGTGTCAAATTGAGCCTCATTGCCCTGTTGGGTTTTCTTCCCTCATAGTCTTCTTTCTTGCAACCCCCCCCCCTTGATCATCACCCCCTACTGCCCCTACCCCCCAAACAGCAGACACTCCAGGGATTTGGTGTGTCTTTTCTGTCTTCAAAATTGACCGTGAAAATTGTCCTGTTTGTGGATTTTTTTATTGCTGATACAGTCACCCTGGGTTATTTAAAAGGTGTTCACAGGTATGCCATAGACACAACCAGGAGAGGGATTGCATTGTTTCCCTGCTTTTCCTTCCTGCGTTTTGAACTCGCTGGTTTTGCAGGTCTGCCAGTGTGAAGAAGAGCGAGAAGGCTGACCCAAAAGAAGAAGCTACAAAAGCAGAAGAAAAAGATGAGAAGGGGAAAGAGGAGTCAAGATCTGGATCGGTGGATCAGTCCAAGACTCCAAAATCAGGTAAATCTACTAGGCTGCCGCATTGGGGGAGGGGGAAGAGTGTAAATGGCTGGCCACTGTCAGGTTTAGAACATCAACACCAGATTTTGTGTTGAGTATCTTAATTCCCACCCCTTTTTTTATGTAGGAAGCAAGGGTACAGAAAGGACTGTGATAATGGATAAATCCAAAGGCGAACCAGTTATCAGTGTGAAGACAACAACTAGGTCAAAAGAGAGGGTAAGTGGAACCAGAGCATTTCCCTTGATATGTGTAACTATAGAAAGGTTTAATGAAACATTCAACTTGGCTCAAAAAGTTTAAAGCTTCGGCTGATTAGAAGTACGTAGATCCTAGTAAACCTTAGACAATAGAAAGGGCAGAAGTTTAGATTGGGTTTTCTCCTTCCTTTATTAAAAAGCCACCGAAATCTTGTCAGAAATTACCTTCATTTATGACTTCCTTGCTTCAGTTTATATTTTTTGTCCAGCGGTAGAAAGAGGCATCCAGTTTTCAGTTGCCTCCCGCAACTACCTTGCAGAACCTTGCGACACAGGTTCAAAGAATTACGATAGTATCTTAAGTTCTACTCAGAATAGACTCATTGGATTAATGCACTTAAGCTAGTTGTGTCTGTTAATTTATGCTCTATGATTTATGCGTATATCATTATTATTTATTAAATTTATATGCCGCCCTATACCCGTAGATCTCAGGGTGGTTCACAACATAAAATTACAATATAAAAAACAAGCTATCATTAGCTTAACAGCGCTGCCTAAAATCGCAGCATGTTCTACCAGGGCTGCCTCTACCTCTGCGGCCTTTTCTACTAATGCTCCCTTCGGAGCTTGCAGGGCTGCAGTGCGATCTTCACCAGACATGGTTTCCAGGTACTATAAAGATGGAGGTGGTTCTTCGCAGGAGAGTGCTGTCCCTCCCATTGAATAGAGAATAGAATGGGATGCATCTAACCCAACCTAGGGCTGGGCAATGTCTGCTTTTCAACAACATGATATATCGGCAGCTAAGTATTGTGATATGCTGATATATCACAATATCTGCAATGGATGTCAGTTGCTTCTTCCTCAACACCTTAGCCAGAAGGTGTGAGTACTTCCTTAAACTGCTCAGCTACAGGACAGGAAGCTGTGTTATTGTGTTTTAATGGAATTTTTTAATTGTTTAAGTTACAGGTATTTTGTTTATAGTTGAAGAGATAGCAAGTCATACTTGGACAGGATTTTGGAAATGTGTTCTGTGTAGAAACATGAAATAATCACTTATTTTTAAAATTAAGTCCCTTTAAGTAAATTGGAACCAGATATGGTCAATTTGAGTTGCCTTGTGCTCCCAAGATCCCTTGTTGGAAGCCGATTCAGACTATATCATTTTCTCATAGCAACTGGGCCCGCATTCATTAAGCCCACAAACGGCACAGGACACATTTGTGAAGGTTGTGCAGTAATTCTAAAATTTTTGTCTATTGCTCAATACCCACTACCTCACGTTGAAGACTACTTTGGTGCTTATAAAGCTTGGAAATGTTTCCGTAAATTAGACATTTTGAAATCGATGATCTCACTGGCATTCTGAAATTCAGCAAGAACAAATATGGGCCACAGCTACTGGTCTTCTCAAAAATGGATATCAGGAATTCAGATTGGGGAAGGGCATTTCTTGCCAGCTGTAAAAGCATCAAATGGCTGATTAGGTTGGGCAGTCTGCGAATTGAAGGAAGATATTGGGGTTGCTGAAGTCTAGCCTTTGTCAGTTGTCTTCCGAAGAACTTCTGGAGTTTGCCATTTTTTGTGGCAACTGGATGTCATTTATTCTGGTGGTATCCTTACACGGGGAGCTAGCCAGGCGTTCAATGATTTCGGGCGGTGGATGTTAGATGCTCACATTAGTAGTCATAGGACCTTTGTTTTGCGAGGCCTCCTCCGGAGGATGTTCTGTCTGGTTGAAACCTAGTTCCTCCTCATCTAGATATCTCATTTTAGTCCAAAAGCCCAGAAAGATCTCCTTGGGGGTGCTTTTCCTTTTAGGGGGCAAAATACTGCCCTCCCTTTATGTGTTGTGCTTTCATAATTAAAGGCGGGTTTATCTCTGCCTTTACCTGGAGGTTATGTGGACACCAATCTGCTGAGTTATATTCCTGTGTAGGAATCATTTTGGAGGAAATCCGGCCCTTTTTTAGATCATCCTCCTCGGTATCATTATATGCGTCTTTCCCAGCCAGTCTGTTTCTTAATGTTTCCAGTCTTTCTAGAATTTCAGCTTGGATTGAGGACAGGAATGACCAGAATTGACTTATTAGAGTGTTTTCTTCTGTAGAGAAATTGTCCTTTCTCTCGCTCACAGGGCATTCATATTGGGGTTGGGTCCGTCCCCCCCTGAGTGAAATTGCCCTAAAATCATACTTTTCTGTTAACTTTTTGCAATTCTGGGTGTTTTCATTTAGAGCGTCAAGAGCCAGGATCGCAAATCGGAGAGTAGAGAAAAAAGCAGAGAGAGGCCCTTCAGCAAAGGCAGAGATCAGAAACGGCTGAGCGAAGAGCCACACCGGTAAGATCCTGTTTTGGCAAAACAAAATTTGCTTCTCAAACAAATTTTCTCCACCACCACCCTTCCCCTTCATCCTTCCCTTTTCCCTAAATGGTAAGCATGTGATATATATTTCTGTACTTTGGTCAGCATCTCACAGGCTAACAGTGAATAAATATGGTGTGCACATACTCCAGTTCAGCAGCTAGTTTTGCCGGTGAACTACTATTGATGGACCTAGGGGTCAAGACCCCAAAGTACCCTGCTTGCAGAACCATCCAGCCACAATCCATCACTTTCTTTAGCCTTCTGGATTGGCAGTTGGGGCAGGCAGGCAAGCAGTGCTACTCGTGGAGACAGATTTGTTCCTAGATGCCCTGTGCTTGCTTGAGCCTCACCCTAATGGCTCATCTGTTAACACCTAACCCCTCCTACTCCGGGTCTGAAGTAACCTGCACCTTACTTTTAAACCTTGGCTCTGGTGGTGCCTGTGGCAGGAGCCTAGAAAGCCAGAGGCAGCATCCATAGCAGTAGATGTTTCCTCCCCACCTTCAGAGCTAGGGGTTAACTTCACATATTTGACATCGTGCCCACTCTGCCTTCAAATGTAGAACAAGGTGGTTCTGCCCTTGAGCTCTAGCCTGGACCACAACCTGTGCGTGTGTTTCCTGTGCATAGGTAAAGAAAGGCTTCTCTTGATGCTGGCAGAGCCTCTTGGTTGGCACTGACAGCAGAGCCATTCCTACCTAGTAACAGCCTGATGATCTCTGCTGTTCTGCTCACGATCATCTAGCTCTCTTCACAGCAGAGGAAAGGAATAAGCCTTGGGAATTCTGACACTTTTCTGCCAAATCTGGGTCCTTTTTGGCCACAGGCCTGGAGAAAGGACAGCAGTGGGTCACCATGGCAGCCCTGTGACAGATTGCTCAGGGAGAGTGTTTTCTGGAACTAAGAACCAGGAACAACCAGCATCTTAGATGCAGGCTCCACCTCTTCTCAAGATGTCTGAGGCCCTCCTGACTCTTGGGACATTAAGCTGGTCACCCAGTCCTAGAGATTCCCACAGAGTATTTCCCAGAAGATAACCGGATGCCTTGATTCTGTAAAATATCACTCAAGAATCCAGGAAAAGGGAATTGATCCATGTTGGCTCGGGGAAGCCGGAATTCCAAATGCACAGTTCCAGCACCATTCCCTCCAGTTGTAAGGTGCAAATGACTCCAGAATTCAGCAGTGACAAGGACACGGAGTCGGAAACTACAGTACTGCAAATTGCCTTCCTGGGTGCCACGTGTATACTTGAAATCTCGTGTAATGAAGAACACTGAAAATCCTGTAGAGGTAAAGGGACCCCTGACCGTGGGTCCAGTCGCGGACGGCTCTGGAGTTGTGGCGCTCATCTCGCTTTACTGGCTGAGGGAGCCAGCGTACAGGTTCCGGGTCATGTGGCCAGCATGACTATGCCGCTTCTGGCGAACCAGAGCAGCGCACGGAAATGCCATTTACCTTCCCACTGGAGTGATACCTATTTATCTACTTGTACTTTGACGTGCTTTTGAACTGCTAGGTTAGCAGGAGCAGGGACCAAGCAATGGGAGCTCACCCCGTCGCAGGGATTCGAACCACCGACCTTCAGATTGGCAAGCCCTAGGCTCTGTGGTTTAACCCACAGCGCCACCCGCATCCCTTCGAAAATCTTGTAAGCGCCCTATTAATCTCTGGAAATCCAAAAACAAAAAACACCAAACTCCACCACAATTGTTCCTTCCAAACCTCCTTTCTCAAACTCCCAACTCTCCACAGGTTGCAAATGTCAGTGTAAAAGCTCATGGGATTGGTAGCTGTTTCTCACTCTTTTTGGGCCATTTTTGCACCTTTTCGCAATGTATTTATTTTCCAGTGCTGCATGTGCACGCAAGTCAAACGCGTTTAACTGGAGAGACACCTGTAGTAGCAAAAGAGCCAGGATAGGTTTCTGGCTCATAGCCTGGGCATTACTAAACCTGAAGCTGCCAGGCCCACTGATGGAGCAAGACCTGAAGAAGCAGAGCCAAGATCCCTCACCAGGTGCCTTCCCTGGGCTGGAGAAGCAGTGCCTCCCTTGATAACATTGCAGGTCTGGTAGGAGAGGGAGCAATGGAATGCAGGAGACGTGCCCATCTTTCAGGCCAAAGAATTGGCCATTTTGAGTACTCCGAAAGGGAGTGGGTTGGAGGCAGAGTCCAAAAGGGCTCCGCTCAGAGCAAGATGCTCCCTTGTGAACCTGGATAGCTCAGTTGGTTGGAGCATGGAGGCATCCTAGGTGCTGCAACAACAGACCTGCCTTGGCCATTTGCTCCTCCACAAAGTCAAGGTATGTCCTCTTTGCTGATGCTCCAGCAGCTGCATGTTAAGCTATGGATCCTGGGGATAAGAAGAATGAACAGTGCAGAATTCATTAAAGGCTTGGTGATGGGACTCTGCAGAGCCACTGTCAGATAATGGACCAGATGGGCAAATAGACTGGCCTGGTATAAATCAGCTTCCGGGTTCTCATCACCGCCAGGGTTATACTCCCATGTCTACAGCGTCTCAGGTTCATGGTTTTCAACAGCTCTTCTCCATCTACAGACCCCAATGTCTATAACTGCGTTGAAAAGGCTCTTTCTGTCTCCAAATCCCCCTCAGTTGTGTCCAAAGTCTGCAAACCTCATGCACCAGGCTCACAATTCAGTTCGATTCCAGAGCGCCCTGAGGACTTCCACACACGTAATAAATCATTTCTTGGGGAGGGGGTCTCCTTTATTTATGTTTCTGCTGCCCACATATTCCCCAGCTGAAACTCAATTGTAGTTTAAAGATTTCCCCCAGCCCAGCCCGAAAACCCTTGGAACGCCACCCCTGACCTGTTACAGCGCACTTCTAATCATGTCTACTCAAAAGTACTGTTGAAATCAATCCCAGGTAAGTGAGGCTAGGATTGCAGCCTTTGAGAACTTACCCATCAAGTGGTGGTTTTGGTGCACCTCATGCGCAAGGATGTGGGGAAAGCATTTCACATCAGCCAAGCAGGAAGAAAGAAGAGGTAACTTGGCCACTCACTGGCACAAACAGTCTTTCATCCAGTTCGACATGAAGATAAAGACTTCCTTCTGGAGCTTGAAAAACCTGGTGGTTCTTCAGATTCTTATCTATATTAGTAACTTTGTATCAATGTGACATTTTTATATGTAATTGTATTTTTGTAATACAGTGGTACCTCGGGTTAAGTACTTAATTTGTTCCGGAGGTCCATACTTAACCTGAAACTGTTCTTAACCTGAAGCACCACTTTAGCTAATGGGGCCTCCTGATGCCGCCGCGCTACCGGAACACGATTTCTGTTCTCATCCTGAAGCAAAGTTCTTAACCTAAAGCACTATTTCTGGGTTAGCCTGTAACCTGAAGCGTATGTAACCTGAGGTACCACTGTATTTTTAAGAGGTCTGTTGTTGCTTCAGTTCTTTGTACGCCACATTTTAAATATATCAAGCGGCATAGAAATTAAATAATAAACGATGCTTTAAAGAAGCGGCTTGAAACATTATTTTCTCTTTCCGCCCCCCGCCAGGTGCCAACTTGAATAAAATGGGGGGGGGGGTTAATCCCCGCCCTGCATAATTGATCACAAGACACAGCACACACCCACACCATTGAATGGCAATGCCCATGAATTTTGGCCTCAAATATTTTATTGAGGGGGTGGAGGGACCTCAGCCCCTAGGAGTTGGCTCCTATGCCCCCTGTCGATCTTTCGTTTGACAAGGGTTTGTGCTGATTTCGTGATGACAGTTCTGTTCGCAGACCCATCATTGATCACCCCATGGTGATCAGTTCTCTCTTTGCCTGAGGGTTTTCCCAGTCCTTCCTATCTTAAAGAGCAATCTTTATTTATCATGTATTTGCTTATATTTATATCTTGGCTTTTCTCCAAGGAGCTCATGACAGCAACATCCTCTGCTCCTTTTTATCCTCTGTGAGGACCATGCTGGCAAAACCTAGGTATTGAACGTGTCTCCAGGACATATATGTTGAAGGCATTTGGTGCGTTATGGCATTCTGACAGTCTGTATCCTGTCGTTCTTTAGTTGCTGTGTTTGTGAAGGCTGTAGAAGGATTTTGTTGAGTACTTGGTTTAAACTCTGTAAATTTTGGGTTGTGTTTTCAGCGTCTCCGTACACTGCTTGAAAAAACTTGGTCGCATGCACCATATCGAAATGTGGTAAATAAATTTTTTAAATACAAGCCTATCCCTCAGGAGTCGAGGCCCCTTAGGTCCACCCTCAGCAGGCAGATTGGTTTAGCATAAGAAGTCAGTAGGGGGAAACGCCACCAACAGAATTGCTGCCCACTCAGTGCGCCTCACAACCACTGTGGCCATTTGGGTGTGATGCCGGAAGGACTCTTAAGTAGGACTGCTGCCTTGGCTACACCCCTCCTTGTTTCAGGCATCACGTTATCTCCCTCTTGCCCCTTCAGATCCCTTCTTCAGCAGGAAGGGTCCTCCTAGCAGGTTCTCGTTAATTCAACCCTGTGATGTAGACGCTTTCCTTGTACATCCCTCTTCTGCCTCTTCTGCTGAGTGAATGGAGGTGTGTGGCATGAGGTTCTCTTCTGAACAAACAGGAGAGCAAGCAGACCTACAACTACCACCACTGCCAGGCTGTGCTGTGAGGCTTATGTGAGTGTGGAGGGGTTTTGCTATGTTTTGCTTTTGCCACATACAACACCTTTTTTTTAAGGGTCACCTGGGAGTCCTTTAATTGTTAATGGTTTTGTGAGGACTTTTGTAAAGTCCTGCACCTCCTCCACATCCTGAAACAGAAGTTTCACTCCTGGTTTGGGATGTCAAAGTTTGCTGGCTCTGCTTTTTGATGGAAGCAGAGTTTAATCTTTTTACTACCTGCGCTCCCACATGCTGGAAAGAAGGAAACAGAACGGTAAGTCTCTTTACCTTTACAGATTTAGGCAGCTATTGAAGACACACATTTTCTCCTTGGACTGTCAACGATCAGGCTCTTATTATAGTCAAAGCCTCTCATTTTCTGAAACTTGGGAAGCCACAATCTTGGCAGGTTTGAAAATAGATCATTTATGTGCTCTGCCTATTTAATTGCATAATCTGTGCATCAAGAAATAAGTAAATCATGTGGTCTGATGTTAAGAACTTTGTACAAACTTGGTTTGTGCAAATATTTTGTTGCTGCTTCTGCCTGAAAATGGAAGGTGGCTCAAATTACTTCTGCTGTTTGTACAATTCCTGTTGTTTGGGGGGGGGGTCTTGTACAGTTAAGCTCTGGCTTAAGAAAATAGGCCTTCCTCGGACCATAAAGACTCAAACTCATGTGAGTTCTATCTCATGTGAATTGAACATAGTAGGAAATCGTCTTCAGTGAGGAGGGCTAGAGAGAATGAAAGATGTTTGGTAAAAGATGTTTGGTATTACCATTTTGGAGCAGTTTGTTACAAGACGCATAGGCACCCCCCCCCCTTATATATATGTGTGGTTAAAAATAAATCGAGGTGGGTTGTTGTTCTTCCATCAAAGTAATGTAACTGTTCAGCTGAAACCACAGCAGTACAAAACAAACAAACAGATGGAGCAGTTGAATAAGCATCCATTTAAAGGTACAGCTGTTTTGTTCCCAAAGGAAGCACAAAGCAGCTAACAGCAGAAAGAAAGCAGCTCAATCAACAAAAAAAAGCAGAATACTGTAATCAAAATATCAGAATAATGCTTTGTTAACCAAACTTAACCTATATTCAGATGTAAAACAAATCAAAGCCACCTTTTTGTCAAGCGCAGTAATAAATAACGACAACAGCCTTGCCTTCTGGCCTTGATGTCCCCAAAGGTACCTTCGTTCCCATGATGTTGGGAGCTTGTGTTCCACGGAGGTGATCCCATGCTACCTGTGGGCTGAATATCTTTTCAAGCCTGTGCTCTTCAGTTTCTGCCCCCTCCCCATGGGTGTTGTGTAAGGCAGGTGGAGCAACGATTGGACCTGTTAGAGGGACGCTCTAGACGCTGCTCTAGATAGTCCCAGTCAGCTGGCTGCTCAGTGCCAACAGGAGCGAGAGGAGCACTGGGAGTGATGCAAAATAAATAGCAGCCTTAGGCCCTTGGGTTTCCAGCTCCTCATCTTGCCAGTGTCAGCATTTCACTGCTTCCACCATTGCTAGAACCCCCTCTGCAGGCTGATGGTCTCTCTCTTTTTTTTTAAATGATATTTATTAAAGGTTTAACAGTTACAGAAAAAAGAAAAAAGACAATAAAAAGTTACAATACTTCAAAAATAAAAAACACAATAAAAAAACAGTACGCCAAAACAATAAGAAAAACAAAAACATTTAAAAACACATCCAGTATTTCCATATCTTTATCTTTCATTTACTTGTTTCATCGACCTCCTCACACCTCCCTTTTTTGTATTCTAATTCAAATAGCTATTTCAGCAAATCCTTTCCATCTTTCTCAGTTTTTGTTCTATAATTTATCTTAACACAATTTGACCTTAAATTTTACACTTTGACCCATTAACAATCCATTTTTACTTAGTTCTTTATAACCTTTCTACTAAAACCATGTAACTTCAGGTTGATGGTCTCTGCTTGAAGGCTGCAAACCACAGGGTAAGAGCCACAGGGCTGGTGAGGCAAGGGCTTTTTACCTGTAGAGAGAGGAAAGGCAACAAGACACCCCCTCAGAAGCTGCCCCACTTCCGACAGACTTTCCCTCTCGGCCTTAAACCTTTCCATGGGCGCTAAGCCTCCCATCTGTGGGGCCTTCATAAAATTTCACCCGCCTCCTTTTAAACCAGGAACCGCGATCGGCAGAAGCAGCGCTTGCACTCCATCTGGGAGCAAGAGGAGCGCGAGAGGCTGGAGATCACCCGGGAGAAGCTGGAGTTTGAGCGGTCGCGCCTGGAGAGAGAGCGGATGGAGAGGGAGCGCCTGGAAAGAGAGCGGATGCACATCGAGCGCGAGAGGAGGCGGGAGCAGGAGCGCATCCAGCGCGAGAGGGAGGAGCTGCGGCGGCAGCACGAGCAGCTGCGCTTCGAGCAGGAGCGCCGCTCGGCTTTGAGGCGGCCGTACGACATAGACGGGAGGTAAAGCTCGTCTCTCCCCATGAGCAGACCTCAGGAAATCCCTATGGTCGTAGAGGGGAGGGGTGGGGAACTTGTCATGGTCCCAGCAACATCTAGAGTTGTATTCAGTGTGGTGCCTTTAGCTAGGCAAGCACCGCCCTCCTACCAGCCTGCAAACTGCATATATGTGCTTTTGGAAGCCGGAAGGAGCAGGGGAAATGGGGGTTAGAGGGGTAAGTGGATTTCTTTGGTGACCACACCATTGTGATGTTTGAGACAGATTTACTCAACGATTTTAACTGTTTACAATGGTTTTTAAGATAAATTATAAGTTTCCCCCATTCCTTATTAAACATTTGGGTCTTCCTGATTTCCGATTCTTCCGGTCATTTTAGCCATTTCAGCACAACCCATCAATTTAGTAGGATTGGTCGTTTAATGGTGAATTATGGACACAGGTTAAAAGATTTGGATTATCATGAAAGGTGCAGGATGAAATGATTAACGATAGGACCCACAAAGGGGGGGAGGAGGGAGGTCCAGGAGATTCTTTAGAATCTTGTTATATAACTTTACGCATGCATAGAAGCTGAGTCCCATTCTTAGAGGGAAAGCATACCTGCAAGAAGGAACAGGATGCTTCCTCTCTATCAGACTAGCTCCAGGACCAGTTTTTCCTGCCTGAACATTCTTGGCACATTACTAATACAGTCGTGTGTCAGCAGATTTTCCTAACAATATCCTTTCATGCTCTTTTTAGCGTTGTGTGGGGGGTTTTTTAAACACCTTCACAAGTAGGCTTTCTTATCAAAGCATATACTAGGGGTCTGCAGGCATTTGAAGAGCTGTATCGGACTCTTCCATCTATCCTAGGGAGTCAGGACATTCCACGCAGTTTGCACTGCTCCAGTGGGAAACCTAAAAAATGGTCTTATAACTGATCAGACTATTGGTTCATCTTTGCTGTCTCATGCCAACAAAGGTCTGACATTGAGGGAAACGGACCTTTTTTTCCTGTGGAGCTGTCTCTTTGCCACGACCATTGCATAGCCTGATGCAGTGTTCCCCAACCTTGGGCCTCCAACTGTTTTTGGACTACAACTCCCATCATCCCTCGCTAGCAAGACCAGTGGTCAAGGATGATGGGAATTGTAGTCCAAACACAGCTGGAGGCCCAAGGCTGGGGAACAGTGGCCTGATGAAACAAATAACAAAGGATTGGGCGGAAGCAAATACTTGGGGGCTTAATTTAGATTAAAGCAGGGAGTAGCCAGTGCAGTACCCTCCAGGTGCTGTTGGACTACATCTCGCATCATCCCTGCCTGTCAGCCATTCTGGCTGGGGTTGATGGAAGTTGAGACAACATCTTAAGGGGGTCACATGAGCTGCCCCTGAGTTAAAGCATTCAGTTAGGTGAATTAAGCTGTTTGAGTGATATTATATGTATTGATTGAGGGGCAGAGTATGATAATCTCTTCTTTATCAAAGCCGTTTTATTGTCCATGGGATGTCTTTATTTCCTTCGATCTTGTTTTGTCGGGTTGATATATCAAGAACACGGGAGTGGCTAGAAACCTGTCTTAACCTCTTCCTCTACCTCCTTCCTGCCCCCCTGCAGGAGAGACGAACCATATTGGCCAGAGGCGAAGCGGATGGCGTTGGATGACCGCCATCGCTCGGATTTCAGCCGCCAGGACCGTTTCCATGACTTTGATCACAGGGATCGTGGGCGGTACCAAGACCATTCCCTGGACAGGTGAGCCAGCAGAGTGATGAGCTTTGCCTCTTGGTGGGGGAGGTGCTTATTTATAACAATTTATATGCCTTCAACAACAAAAATTCCCTAAGCAGGTTATACAGCTCATTTTCTGAATTCTGTCGTAAAGGTAAAGGTACCCCTGCCCATACGGGCCAGTCTTGACAGACTCTAGGGTTGTGCGCTCATCTCACTCTATAGGCCGGGGGCCAGCGCTGTCCGCAGACACTTCCGGGTCACGTGGCCAGCGTGACAAGCTGCATCTGGCGAGCCAGCGCAGCACACGGAACGCCGTTTACCTTCCCGCTAGTAAGCGGTCCCTATTTATCTACTTGCACCCGGGGGTGCTTTCGAACTGCTAGGTTGGCAGGCGCTGGGACCGAGCAACGGGAGGGCACCCCGCCGCGGGGATTCGAACCGCCGACCTTTCAATCGGCAAGTCCTAGGCGCTGAGGCTTTAACCCACAGCGCCACCCGCGTCCCGCGAATTGTCTTACGCAGGCAGAAATTTCTAGGAAGGATTGTCTGGGGCGGGGGAGATGTGAAGAATACAGTGTCATTCCTACCTAGGGCATCCTAGTTAAAAGGTGTGGGATTTATTTGGGCACCTCCAAAATGAGCCAGTGTTCACTAGCAAAATGCCTTCTGTGGCGAAGGGAGGCGAGGACCTGTTACTTTGCAGACTGGGTGGCTCTAACAAGCCTACACTGAGATGCCATATCAGTCAGCCCTCGAGTCTACCTGTAACTCCTCTGGAGGGGAGAGCCTTTTCACCACCTGCTGGAGAATCTACACACCTCCTTGCAGCTTTCTGTGTATTGTAACAGTAAGCTGCTTTGGGAATCAGCCTTGGATTTAAAAAGCAGTATATAAATCTGGGAAGAGGACTCTTCAGGTGTTGCTAGGCTACAATTCTTATAATCCCTGACCTTGACTTTTGGGGCTGAAAGGAGTTCAAGTCAGCTTGAGGGGGCGGGGTTACAGTTTCTGCACCCTAGGATAAATATGGATTCTATCCTTAAGCTAATGTTGCAGTTGAGTGAGCGTAGCATGAATTTCTTCCTCTATCCAAGAGGAACAGGTTGCCGGTGCTCCTTGAGCCTGATGTCGATTATATTGTTCTTTCCAGGAGAGAAGGGTCACGAGGAATAATGGGAGAGCGAGACGGACAGGTGAGCTGCGCTGGTTGTGAGCCTGGTAGTGCAAAACCACTTAAGACTAAACGGCGCTTGCTTTCTTCGAGTGCATGACACCATTTCCTGTCTCTGCTCCTGCAGCATCACACAGACGACCACCATGGGGGACCAGAACGCCACTCCCGGGATGGCTGGAGCAGCTATGGGTCTGACAGGCGCTTGAGCGAGGGAAGGGGAATAAACCCACATTCCCGGTGAGTGTACTCAGGTGGTGGTGGTGGAGGAGCAGCTCTTAAGTCTTAGTGTCCTTGCATATATAGAGCAGCTTAGCTGTTGAATAGTTCTGTTGCCCAAGAGGCTCACAGTTGAAGAAAGGGAGTGTGTTTTCAGCGGGGCAGAATAATCAATCATAATCATAGAATTAAAGGTAAAGGTACCCCTGCCCGTACGGGCCAGTCTTGACAGACTCTGGGGTTGTGCGCCCATCTCACTCGAGGCCGGGGGCCAGCGCTGTCCAGAGACACTTCCGGGTCACGTGGCCAGCGTGACAAAGCTGCATCTGGCGAGCCAGCGTAGCACACGGAAACGCCGTTTACCTTCCCGCCAGTAAGCGGTCCCTATTTATCTACTTGCACCCGGGGGTGCTTTCGAACTGCTAGGTTGGCAGGCGCTTGGACCGAGCAGCGGGCGCGCATCCCGCCACGGGGATTCGAACCGCCGACCTTTCGATCAGCAAGCCCTAGGCGCTGAGGCTTTTACCCACAGTGCCACCCGCGTCCCTAATCATAGAATTGCATATGAATAAATAATACAAATAATCATAGAATTGCAGAGTTGGAAGGGTGTAGGCCCGTAGTTCCCACAGGGGGGCAATTTTGATTTTTAAGGGGGCGGTAGTTTGAGAATGAGTTGTTAACAGTTAATGGCCTTTTAGGCTCCCTCCATATGAATAGTTCACTTTTTGAATAATAAGAATTATATGTCACGGGGGGTGGGGGTGCGGTGCACCAGGATTTTGGAGGTGCTTAGGTGAGGCATGGCCAAAGAAAGGTTGGGAACCACTGTTCTAGACCCAGGGGTCATCTAGTGCAACCCCTTGCAATGCAGGAATAAGAGGTTGGGTAAATAATGTTGCTGAAAACACAATCAGCTTTAAAAGAAAAAAGAAATACTGGGTCTTCATTACCAATCTGCATTTGAAACAAAAAGCAGTCTTGTTTTTTAGATTACTCCTGCTGACATAACAGGCAATCTTAGAGGGTTCGATGCTAAAGGGAGGGTGTTTTTCAAGATAGTCCTTGCCACCTACATTTTAATTTTTTAAGTACTTGTATCTGTTAAAAAAAAGTCTGCTGCAGTGTAAGGTGTTTGTTTTTTTTAAAAAAGTTGATTAACTCATTAAAAGCCCTGCTTTTATTCCACCTTTATCCCAGCTCCTGCCAACCTAGCAGTTCGAAAGTACATCAAAGTGCAAGTAGATAAATAGGCACGGCTCTGGCGGGAAGGTAAACGGCGTTTCCGTGCGCTGCTCTGGTTCGCCAGAAGCGGCTTAGTCCTGCTGGCCACATGACCCGGAAGCTGTACGCCGGCTCCCTCGGCCAGTAAAGCGAGATGAGCGCCGCAACCCCAGAGTCGGCCACCACTGGACCTAATGGTCAGGGGTCCATTTTAGGAGGCATCAGCAGACCCACAGATGCCACTCCAGTCACCTCTGTCTTGATGGAGTGAGGGTCCGCCTAGTCCCTGCATCCCGTTTTCAACCGCTTCCAGCTCTGGTACTCCCAAAAAGCATCCCAAGCATAGCACTACAGCAATGCTGTCCTTCACTGCCTGTCCTCAAAATCTGGTATTCAGTGGTGGAACACAGAGGCTCCATTTTTCTATCATGGCCTAGAGAGAAAGAAACTTTCAGGAAATACAGCTATCAAAGTTGAGAATTCAAAATATTTGTCTATATGTGTTTTGAAGGAATTTAAGTGTTTTCTTCTGCAGGTAGATAAAAAAAGATGTCTTTAAAATAAAGTAAACCTTTCACTTCTTTTTTTCCAGAGATGGGCGTGACTGGGGGGACCATGGTAGAAAATTCGAAGATCGCTCCTGGCAGAGCAACAATGGGGGTGCAATGGGGCGAGATCATGACCGGTGGCGAGGTAACTCTCTTCCTGTTCAGCTGCCTTGTTCTCTCTCTCCCCCCGCCCCCAGGGATGTTGATGCTAAGCTCTACTCAAAAGTAGCCACATAGAAATCAGTGGACCCAAGGCCCAGTGGTGGGTACTTGTCCGAAGAGCCTGTTAGATAGACAAGGGAAGGGTGGAAGAGAGAAATCCATTAGAGCAGCGTTTCTTCACCAGGGACGATATCTGAAGGTTGGGGAGAGTGTTTCCAAAACAATGTACTGCAGAAGTAAGCAAAATTAAAAGTCGCAAAATTTCAATCCATTCGAAAACTGAAATAAAGTACAGTGGTGCCTCGCAAGACGAAAAGAATCCGTTTCGCGATTCTCTTCGTCTAGCGGTTTTTTCGTCTTGCGAAGCAACCCCATTAGCAGCTAAGCGGATTAGCGCTATTAGCGGTTTAGGGGCTTAGAAAAAGGGGGGGAAGCAGGGGAAAAATGGCAAGACTTGCAAGACATGTTCGTCTTGCGAAGCAAGCCCATAGGGAAATTCGTTTTGCGAAGCGCCTCCAAAACGGAAAACCCTTTCGTCTAGCGGGTTTTCCGTCTTGCGAGGTATTCGTCTTGCGGGGCACCACTGTACTTAACAGGAGCTAAGTTTTAAGGGGGACGTGGGATTTTTATGTTGGCTAAAGGGGCAGATGGACTTCAAAAGGTTGGGAGACACTGAGCAGCAGGGCACGTTTGTTGTTACGTGGAATCCTGTGAAATTTGCCAAGCTGCTGTCTCTGCCTCAGTTCCTGCTCTGTAAAATTGAAGCATTTATTGCCCTATTCGATAAGGGGTACCACCAGGACACTTTAGCCTTGCAGGCTCACAATCTCTCTGCTTTCAAAGCTCTCCCCTCCCCCCCCCCCCCCCCCGCCGCCTTTTGTTGGCCTTTCTGCTGTAGTTCTAGGGAGAAAAACGTGATAAACTAGGCTGAGAGCATCTCAGATGTTTCTAGTATGCCCTGCCCTTAAACTTCCTCTTGGTTTTTCCCCAGGTGGGGGCAGAGGGAGGCGTGGCCACATCTTTCATCGAGGTGGAATGTCTGGGTAAGAAGCTTCTTTCAGCCTTGCCTTCAGAATTGCTTACTTCGTAAAATTAATAATTGTTGTTATTACTGTTCTATATTTATATATACCCTGCCCTTTTCGCTGACAGGGACTCAAGAGATTTACACACAGCTTGATTGTAAAGCAAAAACCCTCAAATCAGGTTTTTAAAAATAAAATAAAAAAATGATTGGCTAAAACAAGTTTTAAAAAATCAATTTAAAGCATTAAAAAAATTAAAATAAGTAATAAAGCAACTACATTTGTAGTTGTTCTGTGTTGCATCCAACTGCTCTCCCCGCCCCAATCTCAGAACAACTCTTTCCAAATCTACCTCCCGGCTTCACTAATAAGAGTGACTATTTTCTGGCATTGCATTCCCTAATTGCTGCCTTACACACACAACCTGTGATGTCTGGTGGCACTAGAGATGCCACTGCCATTTAATTTCCTGTTCTGTCTGAGCGTTATCTAGTTGACAGTTCTTGTTGCATAACCTCCTCCTCCAGCAAGGCCAAACAAACCCACAGCTCCACTGCCGCTGTTGCTCCTTTAGAGTTCTGTAGTGTTGCTTTCTCTTTTTTTAAAATAAAAAAAAGTTCAGTTTTAACTATTTCACGTACGCCTTGGCTTATCACACCTTTATTTAAAGAAAAGAAAAATACTGTGCACAAGCGCAGGTCAAAAACTTGATTTCCAGGTGCGGGAAACTGAAGTAGGGAAGAGAGGGCTCGATTCATGTTTGCAGGTTTCCCATGGGCGTCAGGTCAGCCTCTGAGAACAGGGGGCTGGACTAGATGGGCCCATTGGCTTGATCCAGAAGGTTCATCTGTTAAGTGTTTGACCCAGTCTTGCTCACGAGAGCAAGAGTTTCCTTGTCACTTTCCCTGCACCTGGTGCTCAAATGGACCCCTGCCACACAACCCCCAAAGCTTCAGGACCCCGCTGCAGATTTGAGTCCTGGCAGACTTGCAGTATGCAAAAACTTTTGTTCGTTTGTTTTTCCCCCAAATTTTTTTATTGATTTTCCAAAAATTTAAAACAAACAAACATAAATCTCAACCCTATTTAAACCAATCTTAGTGACATTGTTAAGTGACTTCCTCGAATCCCCCTAGTTGAATTTCAGTGTATATCATTTTAAGTTTTCCAAAACCAATTTTCTTATAAAATTAACTTACATCAATTAACATCTTTCTTTCTTTCTATTTTAGTTTTAAACATATTAATTCCTAACATTACATATTTAAATCCTAAGCCTATTTGATATTTGGAAGCTTTTCCAATTAAGTTATTTTAACATATTGAACTAAGTAGTCTTTGAATTTCATCCATTCCTCCTGGTACTCTTCCTCCTTCTGGTCACGAACTCTTCCAGTCAGGTTGGCTAGCTCCGAAAAATCCATCATCTTCATTTGCCATTCCTCCACTGTTGGGACTTCTTGTGTTTTCCAATTCTTAGCTAACAATTCTTGCTGCAGTTGTGGCATACAAAAACAATCTAACATCTTTCTTGGGCAATTCCAAACCTGTTATTCCAAGAGGAAAGGCCTCTGGTTTCTTAAATAAATGTACCGTATTTTTTTGCTCTATAAGACGCACCTAGTTTTTGGAGGAGGAAAACAAGAAAAAAAATATTCTGAATCTCAGAAGCCAGAACTACAAGAGGGATTGCTGTACAGTGAAAGCAGCAATCCCTCTTCCTGTTCTGGCTTCTGGGAGAGCTGCGCAGCCTGCATTCGCTCCATAAGACGCACACACATTTCCCCTTTTTAGGAGGGGAAAAGTGAGTCTTATAGAGCAAAATATACGGTATATTTCAACATTTTTTTCAATTCATTATAAATCTTCTCCCAGAAGTCTTTCACCTTGGGGCAGGTCCACCACATATAATAAAAGGCACCCTCCTTTTCTTTACATTTCCAACATCACTGTTGTGGTAAACCTTTGCTAATTTTAAGTACCATCTATACATCATTTTCCATAATATTTTCCTTTAACACCGTACATGCAGTGAACCTGACCCCTTTCTTCCACAACCTTCCCCAGTCTTCAAACATTATGTTGCGTCCCACATCTCTTGCCCAGTCTACCGTCACAGATTTAACTTGTTCATCCTTTGTATGCCATTCCAACAACAAATTGTACGTTTTAGGCAAATGTGTTAACTTTAGAGTCCAGCAACTCCATTTCCAACTTAGTTTTTGTTTGTTTCATGTTGGTTTGTGATCCCTTCCTTAGGCGGGGTGGATTCTTGCCAAGTGTTCCGCCAGCCCAGCCATCGCACAGCGGTGAGTCACAAGAAGCCGGCTTCTCGGGAGAAGACAGAGGAAGCAGGCCTGGAGACCCTCGCTTCAGCCGCCGCTATTGAATGTTCCAGGGTTGTTGTTGTGTTTTTTTTTAACTGTACAAATGGCAACAGATGGGGGGGGGAACACACACACACACACACACACACATACATACACACACACACACACTACTGCTACTCCTCCCCACCCCCAGTGTACCACTGACTGTGACTTTTAAGTTAACCTTCATTGTTTTACTTCATAGCTCAATATGTGAAAGAAGCAAAAGCCATTCGGGGTTTTTGGTAACGTGTATTTCTGTATGTGACCCCCTTCCCCCCCCCCCCCCCCGTGCGCGCGCACACACGCAAGTTTGCCCTCCTCTCCCCTCCCCCCCCCCCCCAATTAAAAGAAAATGTTTCTTTTACGGGGCATTCCATTTTCTATAAATAAATAAATAAAACCCAGTTTACAATTACGTGAAAGCTGCTTTTTTTGGAAGTCTTTTCATGATCTTGGTCGTCCCCCACCAAAATCGCATATTTTGAGGAGGGGTGTTGGAATTTCAATCAAAGCTAGAGGATAGGAGGGTGAATGGAGCGGTCTTAAATTTGGAATCAGTTTTTTGCTCCTGTTGGAACTGGGAATAGATCTTCGGTTGAGTAACAAGTCTTATATATTGCTTATCTGGTGACATGTTCAGCAGGCAATAATTTTTAACGCATACACAGTAGAGGTGTGCTTCAGATTCAAGTGAGCTGCTTTGAGTAAGTGTCCTCTCATACTGCATCACGGTGTGGTACGCTGCTTTGACATCATCTGATAGGAAGTGCCTACTGAGGGTGGTGAATACAGCACAAGATACTATGGGCTGTCCCGTGAATCCGCTGGATGAAATAGCGGAAGAAGAGTGAAGAAAATTCTCAGGGATGATTCACACCCTGGCCGGCACTTTCTTGATCTCCTGCCTTCAGGCAGAAGATATAGAAGCAGGATTAGTCGCACCAACAGGGTAAAGAACAGCTTCTGTCCATGGGCTGTTAGGCTGCTGAATGAAAAGATAACAACAGGTCAACTGACTTTCGGGTTTGGTGGGTGTGCGTCAGTAAACGAGGGGAATTAAGACTTAAGCTGAGTGGGGGGTGCTCGTGTAATCTCACTGCACACAAGTTGTACAAGTGACAATAAAGTACCGTATTTTTTGCTCTATAAGACTCACTTTTTCCCTCCTAAAAAGTAAGGGGAAATGTGTGTGCGTCTTATGGAGCAAATGCAGGCTGCACAGCTATCCCAGAAGCCAGAACAGCAAGAGGGTTCACTGCGCAGCGATCCCTCTTGCTGTTCTGGCTTCTAGGATTCAGAATATTTTTTTTCTTGTTTTCCTTCTCCAAAAACTAGGTGCGTCTTATGTTCTGGTGCGTCTTATCGAGCGAAAAATACGGTATTTCAATTTGGGACGTGTGGAGCTTGTCTAAAGCAGGATCTTTCCGAAGCGCAGATCTGTTCTGAGTACCCATTGAAATTGGTAGACCTAAGTCAGGTGTGTCAATTTTAGTGCTTACTCTTGAGTGCGGCTCATGTTGGATACAACCCAGTGTGTCTGCAAAAACTGACCTGTTTGTTCTGCTTACCATGTAAGGAAAAGGCCTGGTTGGGTAAATTTGGGGACAAGTTGGGGTGGGGAGTGACCCTCAGACACCAAGCCAAACCCCAATCCTATAACAATACATAAAACATGCCAGAGAATCACGTACGGTAGGTGGTGGCAAATACAGTGGTACCTCGCAAGACGAATGCCTCGCAAGACGGAAAACTCGCAAGACGAAAGGGTTTTTGGTTTTTTGAGCTGCTTCGCAAGACGATTTCCCCTATGGGCTTGCTTCGCAAGACGGAAACGTCTTGCAAGTTTGTTTCCTTTTTCTTAACACCGTTAATACAGTTGCGACTTGACTTCGAGGAGCAACTCGTAGCACGCGGTGTGGTAGCCTTTTTTGAGGTTTTTGAAGACTTTGGTGATTTTTGAAGCTTTTCCAAAACTTTTCCGAAACCGTGCTTCGCAAGACGAAGAAACTCGCGGAACGAATTAATTTCGTCTTGCGAGGCACCACTGTATGTTCCGCCTCCAGGACTGCAGTCCTTCCTAGGCAACCTTCCAAAGGCTGCATGTTGGTCAGGGTCAGAAGCAAAATCCCAGACACTGGTCAGAGGTTTCTACAGGGGCAGAGAGAGAGTGTAGCAGTCGGGTGCAGCTGGGGGAGTTAGCATTGTTCACCTGGCTTCCCAATGTGCTACAAAGGGAGCCAGAGCACCCAGGCCGTTGAGAAATTGGTGCTCGGGAGGCTAAGCAGTGGCACCAATCCGACACTCGTGCTGTTGCGCCGGTGCCCACCTCCCCACTGCTGGTGGTGGTGTCACTGTTTAAGCCATGGGTAGGCAAACTATGGTTTCCCCAATAGTGATGTATGGAAGTGAGAGCTGGACCATAAAGAAGGCTGATGGCTGAAGAATGGATGCTTTTGAATTCTGGTGCTGGAGGAGACTCTGGAGAGTTCCATGGACTGCAAGAAGATCCAACCTCTCCATTCTGAAGGAAATCAGCCCTGAGTGCTCACTTGGAAGGACAGATCCTGAAGCTGAGGCTCCAAGACTTTGGCCACCTCATGAGAAGAGGAGACTCCCTGGAAAAGACCCTGATGTTGGGAAAGATGGAGGGCACAAGGAGAAGGGGGCGACAGAGGACGAGATGGTTGGACAGTGTTCTCGAAGCTACCAGCATGAGTTTGACCAAACTGCGGGAGGCAGTGGAAGACAGGAGGGCCTGGCGTGCTCTGGTCCAGGGGGTCACGAAGAGGCGGACACGACTAAGCAACTTAACAACAACAGGCAAACTAGAGGCCGGATCCAGCCCAATCGCCTTCTAAATCCAGCCCGTGGCCTGTCCAGGAACCAGCGTGTTTTTACCTGAGTAGAAGGTGTCCTTTTATTTAAAATGCATCTCTGGGTTATTTGTGGGGCTTAGGAATTCATTCGTGGGGGTTTTTTCCTTCAAAATATAGTCCTGCCCCCCACAAGGTCTGAGGGACAGTGGACTGGTCCCCTGCTGAAAAAGTTTGCTGACCCCTGACTTAAGCACACATTGCAGCCAGGTGCACGAGGAGGAGATGTGGCAATGCCACTGAAGGGCGTGGTCTGGTGGGAATCCTGAAGGCCGGATTGTGAGGGTGAAAGACAAGGCAAAGCTGAACAGTGCAGTACTTTGCACATGAAATAGTATTGCTGCCCTCCCAAGCAGTGCCTACATTTTCCCTGGTTCGGTTTCCTTCGAATGAAGGTCAATGGAGGCTGACACAAAGTCAATAAGACCCCTTGGAACCGCCCCTAACTTAATAGGCTCTGGGGAGGTCATGCGAGCCTCTGGGAAGCTGTGGGAGGTTCCCAGAGGCCTCATGCAATCTTCCCAAAGTCCAGTAGGCAAGGCGGATAGCTCAAAAACTTTCCTTACCAGGAAAACAGCACAGGGAGAGCTTTTTTAAGCCTTTCTTGCAGGGTTCCAGACAGGTCATATGAAATATCGGGACCACCTCTCCCAACTGTTCCTTCCCTTTCCATTATTTATTTTCACACCACCTGGGCAAAGCTGTAACCATGCAAGCACCATATTTTTCACTCTATAGGACGGACCGGACCCCCTCTCTGCTCAGCGCTCCTTCAGCGAAGCGGCAGGAGAAATGGACCCCCTTCCATTTCTCCTCCCGCTTCGCTGAAGGGGCGCTGCGCAGCTCTCCCTCTCTGCTGATGCCAGGAGAGTCTTGCTCTCCCGGCTTCAGCAAAAGGAACCCAAAGCCTTCGGAGTGCATCGTGAGGTCCCGCTGCTCTCCAAAGGCTTCAGGCGGCTATCCCTGAAGCCTGGAGAGCGAGAGGGGTCGGTGTGCACCGACCCCTCTCGCTCTCCAGGCTTCAGCGAAAGCAACGCAAAGCCTCAGGAGCACATGGGGGGGCGCTCCCTCTGCGCTTCGGAGGCTTCGCATTGCTATCGCTGAAGCCAAGGAGCCTGCATTCGCTCCATAGAACGCACACACATTTCCCCACTAATTTTTGGAGGGGGAAAAGTGCGTCTTATAGAGCAAAAAATACGGTAAATCATACACAAGTTGTCTGTCTACTTGTATATACTGCCTGAGCATAAGGTCAAAGGGTTCACAGCATTAACACGCCAGTAAGGTAAAAAGGTAAAGGTACCCCTGCCTGTACGGGCCAGTCTTGACAGACTCTAGGGTTGTGCGCCCATCTCACTCGAGAGGCCGGGGGCCAGCGCTGTCCGGAGACACTTCCGGGTCACGTGGCCAGCGTGACAAGCTGCATCTGGCGAGCCAGAGCCGCACACGGAAACGCCATTTACCTTCCCGCTGGTAAGTGGTCCCTATTTATCTACTTGCACCCGGGGGCGCTTTCGAACTGCTAGGTTGGCAGGCGCTGGGACCGAGCAGCGGGAGCGCACCCCGCCACGGGGATTCGAACCGCCGACCTTTCGATCGGCAAGCCCTAGGCGCTGAGGCTTTTACCCACAGCGCCACCCGCGTCCCAACACGCCAGTAGATTTTCCCCATTAGGAGGTTTCCAGGAAAACCCCAATACACCCCAAAGCCCCATAGCTTTGGGTCCAGAACAGAGCAAGGTGAGCCTGTCTCCAGCATCAGCAAAAGCACACACACACCGGCATATTGAGCTCCTTGGCTGCTAAGCAAATCAGTCTCTTAAGCTTAAGGCAAGAAATAGTATTCTTTATGAAGTTGAATATCAATATACGTATCAAGGCTTTGAGATTAGACCACTGAAGAAGCCCGGAAAACTACCTTGGGAGTGTGCTACCTGCAAGCCCCATAGAAGGGCCCCCATCGGGGGCAAACAGCAGCCTTTTGATTACTTGGACTGCCAGGGTGAAACGGGTGCAAAACGCCAGCACCCTGTCTACAACTTCACTAGCATCTCAGTACAGTGGTACATCGGGTTAAGTACTTAATTCGTTCCGGAGGTCCGTTCTTAACCTGAAACTGTTCTTAACCTGACGCACCGCTTTAGCTAATGGGGTCTCCTGCTGCCGCCACACTGCCGGAGCACGATTTCTGTTCTCATCCTGAAGCAAAGTTCTTAACCTGAAGCACTATTTCTGGGTTAGTGGAGTCTGTAACCTGAAGCGTATGTAACCCGAGGTACCGCTGTATTATGAACAACACCAAACTTACCCTTTGTTGGTACCTTCATGAACTTACCTGAAAATATAAAGAAAACAAAAGACTGAGTTAAGCATTTGAAAAATCCATTGAAACCAGACATTATAAGTTCATTTTAGGTTGGGTAGTTTGTAAGCCTTCGTGGCTTTGCACAAGGTTTTGCATATTTCAGAAGATTGATAAAGAATGTATAATTATTTTGGTAATTATTGTGTGTATATTAGTCGCCAACATGTTGCATGGGTCCACTTGGGTCCAGAACAGAGCAAGACTGTGTCTCCAGCATCAGCCAAAGCACACACACACCGGCTTATTGAGCTCCATCTGAAGATGACACAGCACCCAACCAGGAGAATTGGGGAAAGTACCAGTGGTAGCAGCATGGAATCAGATGCTGGATAGCCATCAGTCATGAACGCTTTAGTGGAGATTCCTGCAGTGTAGGGGGTTGGACAATGTAGGGATGCGTGTGGCGCTGTGGGTTAAACCACAGAGCCTAGGACTTGCTGATCAGAAGGTCGGCAGTTCGAATCCCCGCGACGGGGTGAGCTCCTGTTGCTCGGTCCCTGCTCCTGCCAACCTAGCAGTTCGAAAGCACCTCAAAGTGCAAGTAGATAAATAGGTACCGCTCCGGCGGGAAGGGGTTGCGGCGCTCATCTCGCTTTACTGGCCGAGGGAGCCGGCGTACAGCTTCCGGGTCATGTGGCCAGCATGACTAAGCCGCTTCTGGTGAACCAGAGCAGCGCACGGAAACGCCGTTTACCTTCCCGCTGGAGTGGTACCTATTTATCTACTTGCATTTTGACGTGCTTTCGAACTGCTAGGTTGGCAGGAGCAGGGACAGAGCAACAGGAGCTCACCCCGTCACGGGGATTCGAACCGCTGACCTTCTGATCAGCAAGTCCTAGATTCTGTGGTTTAACCCACAGCGCCACCCGCGTCCCTTCAAAAATAGTATGCAGCTCATGAAACATTTTTACTAGGAGAAAACAATACAACTTTTGAAGAGAAATGGCGGGACTTAACTGGCCAGCTCAGGCCATGCTCTTACAAAGGAACTTTGTTCAGATGCCTCTTATACTAGAATCTAAACCTCCTAGGAAGAACTGAGGGTTTGACGCCCATTGGCTGCCCTCACCTGGTTTTGCTGGCCAGTCAAAGCCATTTCTTGGGACTGTGGCCGCTATCACCTGCTGACAGCTTCTAGGAGCCACAGGTGAGAGCTGAGTGCAGGGTAGCGACCAAAGGTGGACAAACTGTCCCCCCATCAGAGGTACTATCCCCTCCCCTAACACCCCATACATTATGTTTTTAATGCTACACCACACTTGCCCAGTATTGGCAACAAGGAGCTGGAACTCAACTATCACCAGCCCAAGCTGCAGCCTTCCAGTTAAACAAGCCTGTGCAAGACCCTTCCTGTGTTGTGATGCCTTTGCCTCAAATGACGAACCTTCTCTGAATTCCGACACGCCCTAGTCGGAAGAAGGAGAAGAGGTCTCTTTCGCGCCATGCTGGCCCTCTGGTATTTAAGTTTCCCTTTTTGGAGAGTGATTCTTTCCCAAACGCCTGGCTCAGGTAGGATTCTAATACCATCTCTCTTTTCCCACTTGCTCTCTTCCCTTGGATTATGTCCCACGAACCTCCGTTTTTTTATTATGCTCTCGATGAATCAAAGATATTTCACATTACTTCCATAGTCTGTACCCCTGCCAAAAAAAACCCACCCCTCCATGTATGTTTACATAGCAACCGCTATCAAAGTTCAGGCAGAAAACTTCAAATAGCCTTTTTGGGGGGGGGGTGTTCTTTGTTTTTAAAGATATTTGAGACAGCAGGAAGTTGTTGCATATTAGAATAGGGTAGAATAAGGTGGAATAAGGGGCACAGGTGGCGCTATGGGTTAAACCACAGAGCCTAGGACTTGCCGATCAGAAGGTCAGCAGTTCGAATCCCCGCAATGACGGGGTGAGCTCCCGTTGCTCGGTCCCTGCTCCTGCCAACCTAGCAGTTTGAAAGCAGAAAGTGCAAGTAGATAAATAGGTACCACTCTGGTGGGAAGGTAAACGGCATTTCCATGCGCTGCTCTGGTTCGCCAGAAGCGGCTTAGTCCTGCTGGCCACATGACCCGGAAGCTGTACGCCGGCACCCTCGGCTAATAAAGCGAGATGAGCACCGCAACCCCAGAGTCGGCCACGACTGGACCTAACGGTCAGGGGTCCCTTTACCTTTACCTTTTACCTTTAAGGTGGAATAAGGGCTTAACTCCATCCAGAGCTTAACATGAAACTCCCCCTCCCTGGGCCTTCTCCGCACCCTTCCATGGAAGGTTGCCTGGAAGGAAATAAAAATAAGCAATTTATTGTACCCCGCCCATCTGACTGGGTTGCCCCAACCACTCTGAGTGGCTTCCAACAGAATAACACAACGAAACACCAACCATTAAAAACGTCCCCATACAGGCTGCCTTCAGATGTCTTCTAGAAGTTGTGTAGTTCTTTATCTCCTTGTCTTCTGATGGGAATGTGCTCCACAGGGCAGGTGCCACTACCGAGAAGGCCCTCTGCCTGGTTCCCTGGAACCTCATTTCTTACAGTGAGGGAACCACCAGAAGGTCCTCGGAGCTGGACCTCAGTGTCCGGGCTGAACAATGGGGCGTGGAGATGCTCCTTCAGGTCTACTGGGTTGAGGCCGTTTAGGGCTTTAGAGATCAGCACCAACACTTTGAATTGTGCTCGGAAACCTACTGGGAGCCAACGTAGGTCTTACAAGGCGGGTGCTCTGTGGTCTCAACGGCTGCTCCCACTCACCAGTCTGGCAGCCACATTCTGGGTTGTCATTTCCGAGTCACCTTCCAAGGTAGCCCCACATGGAGCGCATTGCAGTAGTCCAAGCAGGAGATAACCAGAGCATGCACCACTCTGGCTTGACAGGTAGGGTCTCAGCCGACATACGAGATAGAATGTGGCTCTCAGTCTGAAAAGGGATTCCCACTCCTGACCTGGAGAGAGAGCCTTGGTGCTACCAGCAGCAGGGATATTGATGGATGTTTGGCAACCAGCCGACTGAATTCTGACCCTCAGTTCCTGCCATCCCAACAAAGCCCCCTTTGAGTCTCTCCCTCTCGGTTTAAGCCAGCGCAGTTGCACACCCAAGGGCCTACATCAAGCGCCACGAGAGGCTCTCTTACGACAGAGGAGCTTTGGAGAAGATGCATGAAGAGGCGAAGGAGGAAGGAGACGGGAGATCGATCTTGCTCGAGTTCCAAGCCTACCGGAGGTACAGTAACACCATCCGTTCAATGTAGGGATTGCTATGAGGAATTATAACAAATATAGAGTAAGCCAGCAACGAAAGCATTGCGTTGACTGGGTTTAAACTATTTTGATATGATTCTTGATCAATCCACAGCTCTGCATCCTTGTTCCATTTCTCTTTCTTGACAAGTCATGTAGACAGACAGGCAGGCGTCCTGGGTCATCAAAGACAGTGGGCAGTTTCTTTGATGTAGCTTTTCTGATATGTTAATCTCAGGATGTTAATCTTAGGGCCAGGAAACAGATCTCACCTGAAGGTGATAATGATCGCTGTCCTCCTGGCCATCCTTCTTATCATGTATATTGCTTGTTTATCACCTCCGGGGTTGCCAGACGACACTCCTTTTGTAGTTCTGTTTTGTTTACCCCAGAAATATGTGTGCTTGATTAGTTTTGGTAGTTTAACTTTTCCCCACATGGGGTTTGTTGAAATGCTCAGAAGAAATCTGATTGGTCCTTAGAACACTCGGTAAAAAGGTCTTTCGTGAATAAAACGACCTGGGCCAGGGGGTGGAGACAAGAGATTATTATACGCACCCTTCCCACAGTCTTGCTGGTTCAAGCCTCTTTGTGTATTCTTATTAATCAGAGTTCAATCCTTCCTTTACTTTGTGAACAGCCTAACTTTTGCATGAGTGGGGCAGGTATCTGTGGGTGATGCTCAGTCAGCACAGCATGAGACTTGATCTCAAGGTCATGAGTTCGAGACCCATTTCGAGCAAAAGACTCATGCATTGCAGGGAGTTGGACTAGACAACCCTTGTGGTCCCTTCCAACTCTACAATTCTGTAATAATAATAATAATAATAATAATAATAATAATAATAATAATATTTATTATCTATACCCACCCATCTGGCTAGGTTTCCCCAGCCACTCTGGGCGGCTCCCAACAGAATTAAAAGCACAATAAAACATCAAACATTAAAAACTTCCCTAAACAGGACTGCCTTCAGATGTCTTCTAAAAGTCAGGTAGTTGTTCATTTCCTTGACATCTGGAGGGAGGGCGTTCCACAGGACGGGCGCCACCACCGAGAAGGCCCTCTGCCCGGTTCCCTGTAACCTCACATCTTGCAGGGAGGGAACCGCCAGAAGACCCTCAGAGCTGGACCTCAGTGTCCGGGCTGGACGATGGAGAGACCCCACAATTTGTCCCTTTAAAAAAAAATGCAACAAAAGTTATTCACTCTGGTGTCCACATCAAGCAATGAGTTCCGCAAGCTAAAGGCATGTGTCGAAACTGTGTTTCAGGGTCTTCAGACTGAGACTATGGAGGGACAGGAGTGTTTTTGCAAGAGGCATTGAGATCACCAGGAGAAACGGAGACGCCGGGCCCACGGACCTCTCTTTCATTTACTCTGGCATCCTGGAAGGTGACAAAAAAATAATTTAAAAAAAATAGGTCTGGAAAGATGTCAGCACCTCACAAAGGGGGATAGAAAAAGAATGTATTCTCTCTGTCTCCCACCTGCCTTTGTTTCTCTCTACCGGAAAAGAATTCCAGACAAGTCTGCCCTCCACATAACTCCTATTCAGAGCAGATGCACTGATCCTGATACATCCTGATTGATCTTTATTACGGCCATTGGCCCGTTACACGACAGTTTCCCATACCAACATATTATACTTAAACCTCCAAATTTAAAATCGCCAAAACTTACAAAAGACAAACAATAATCGAAGCAAAACAAAAACAAAAACCACCATCATACAAAAACAGAAACCACCATCATACATTACAATAAATTTGTAACCTATACATCGCCCTCTGCTCATAAATTAATCAGGGATATCAATGGTGATATCGCCTAAAACATAGGTCATGGTTTAAAGGGGTTATCCGAATCACACAGGTGTTGTAAATAAAAAATATATGCCCTTTTCCCTTATGGGGTATCCAAGAGCCCATATAGAGTCCTTACATAGGTTCCCTATTGGTAGGAGAAAATAACAGAGGCCAACCAGAGAATATTGAGAAGCAAAGCAGCTCGTAAGCCTGATCTTTATTGATCTGTTGCAACAGGGTGCTCCCCTCACACGCAGGAGAGGAGGAGGACCCAGAAAGATGGTGTGCAAGACTTTATAAAGACTTTTGAAATTCCCATTCTCTAGATCAAGACCACCCCCAGAAACATTATGCATATATCACAGAAGGGGTGTATCCTAAGACCACCCCTCAGATACATCCCACCTACATCACAGAAATTTAAATGTTGTTTTTCTCGTGTCACAGTTTATCTCCTGTCTGGCAAGTTACTTGATTGGATTGCCTGGGGAGCCTGGGCATTCTTTTGTAGTGGTAAAATACTTATTTCCTGGGCCAGGTCACAGGCTCACACCTTATTCAAATAGACATATCCTTGAGACAGGATTTGTGAGGAAAGAGACAATGGGGAGGCTTTTCCAGTTTAACCTTGCAGAGAAAGGATTTGGTCAGTTTAGGAATCAAAATGGTTCCAGGTTGGCTTTCCTGTGCTGATCTATGTACGTGTGGTTATGAACGTTGCCATATATCTAAGACCATAAAATTCCTATCACACAGGAGACCGTTTCTCTTCTTTAGGGATAGGACGCTGATCAGGAATCTGGCAACCATGAGTGATTTTAGGGGGTCATCATCAATTAGTAGATATCTCAGTTTGGCTTCAATCGTATCATCGGCAATTCCCTTAAGATATTGAGCAAGAAACTTGCTCCTGGCCGGTAAGTGAAAAGCACAGTCAAAGATTATGTGATGCAACGATTCCGGTGCCCCACTATTACAATCACATAAGAGCGATATCGCTGAAATTAATGAATTTGAGCTTTCATTTTAAAAGGAGGGGGAGAACAAGCTTCTGTAGTCCTTAAGGCAGTGAAACTGTGCTTGCAAAGTCCTGGGGCAAAGGCTGGGGAAATCCCACAGGGCAGGGTGTGCACAGCGCTTTGAATGAATCAAGATGAATAAATTGTGCAAAACGGATGCAGGTTTACAAAGCTTGCCCAACTTCAGGGACTGGGAGCCCTTGGCCCTCTCAGATGGACTACGACTCCCATCATGCCTGAGTGTTGCCCATGCTGGCTGGGGCTTATGGGAGTTGGAGTCCAAGGACATCCCACCTGATGCCTGCAGCTTGCAGAGTTGCACATGGGTCACATAATTATGGTCTGTGTGTGTGGTTTGGGAGCTGCACGGTCAAGGGGAAAACAATGCTGTCCAGGGTTGTAAAGCCTGCAGAGAGAATAATTGGGTGCACTCTTCCCACCTTGGATCAAATCTATGCTTCCAGGTGCAATAAGAAAGCTGCAGAGATAGCGCAGGATAGTGCGCACCCCGGAAATGATCTCTTTCAGCTTCTGCCTTCTGGAATAAGGGACAGGGTTATAAAGACTAGGACGAGCCGCCTGAGAAACAGTTTCTATCCAAATGCGATTTTGGTTTTAAACGCAGTGTAAGGTAGTCTCTGTGGGAGTATATTGTATTTAATTATGGGGTATCAGAGTTTTTAGGGGGTTAACCAGGCTGGGATAGCTGGCTTGTTGGTTTTTGAAGGTCTGATGTAAGGTAAAGGTAAAGGGACCTCTGACCATTAGGTCCAGTCGTGGCTGACTCTGGGGTTGCAGCGCTCATCTCGCTTTATTGGCCGAGGGAGCCGGCGTACAGCTTCCGGGTCATGTGGCTAGCATGACTAAGCCGCTTCTGGCGAACCAGAGCAGTGCATGGAAACGCCGTGCACTTTTGACGTGCTTTCGAACTGCTAGGTTGGCAGGAGCAGGGACCGAGCAACGGGAGCTCACCCCGTCGCGGGGATTCGAACCGCCGACCTTCTGATCAGCAAGTCCTAGGCTCTGTGATTTAACCCACAGCGCCATCTGCGTCCCTAACGTCTGATGTAGATTTTTTCAATTTCGTTGTTCTGTATGGGACAATGACCATAAAGATTGTCGTATTGTATTGTATAATGTTTGGATGGGTGTATTTTAGCCCAGCCTGCACTAATGACCCTGCTGACCTTCCCACAGGAGAGCCAGGTTCCTCGTGCCACGGGTCCATCATCAACGGTCTCTTTGAGGGCTTCATCCGGACGCAGAACGGCACCTATTACGTCGAATCTGCTGGGACGCCTTCCTCCAGCCAGACCTCTCCAACTCATTCATTCATCCATCATGAGAGTGACTTAGGTCAGTGGCTTTCAACCCGTGTGCAGTGACACCCTGGGGTGCCTTGAATGGTGATCAGGGGTGTCACAGGCAACACTGGCCTCTGTCCCTCTGCCCTTATTCCCTTATGGGGTATCCAAGAGCCCATATAGAGTCCTTAAGTGGGTTCTCTATCAGTAGGAGAAAATAACAGAGGCCAACCAGAGAATATTGAGAAGCAAAGCAGCTAGTAAGCCTGATCTTTATTGATCTGTTGCTACAGGGTCCTCACTCACCCGTAGGAAAGCTCTTGGATACCCCATAAGGGGAAAAGGGCACATTTTTGTTTACAACAGTCGCTTGAAAAGATTTAGGGACCCCCCCGGTCTAGATCGATTCTAGATCCTGCCGTGCGGCTGATGGATTGAAAACCCTCCCCTTGGCGAGGTTATCCACACCTTTTCCTCTCTGCACATGCCCAGGTGAACGAAGGAGCACGTGGCAGATCTTGGCACAGACCCACGCACATCATCGCTGGGCAGGTGTGGTGACATAACACTCCTCAGGTGGGAGAATGCAGCATCAGTCTGCAGCAGGCTAGAATTCTTGGAACGAAGCCAGTTCCCCACAAAGCACTTTTCAGGGGCCAGAAAGTCTGCTTTAAATCTCGACTGTGTGTTGACTATGTGGGGGGGGGGGGGAACAAAACCCAAGTGCTTGTTGGACTTCGAAAACAAAGATCCGCCCGAGGAATTCTGCTGCATGAAAAGATTCCCTCTCGACTTGAGACTCTGCAGCGCCATTATGGATTTTTTTTTTCTTCCCCACTGCTAGATTATCAACTCTGGGGAGATTCTGAATCCGTGACATTGGCTCGACAGACACACCGGCACCTGCAGGATTTCCAGCGAAAGCTTACGGCAAAGGTAAGGGTTAAAAGCTGAGAAAGGGGGCTTTTTAGTTTAGAGGAAATACGAGTAAGAGGTGGCAGGGTTTATAAAAGTAACGTATTTTTTGCCCTATAAGACTCACTTTTTCCCTCCTAAAAAGTAAGGGAAAACGTGTGTGTGTCTTATGGCGTGAATGCAGGCTGCGCAGCTATCCCAGAAGCCAGAACAGCAAGAGGGATTGCTGCTTTCACTGCGCAGCGATCCCTCTTGCTGTTCTGGCTTCTGAGATTCAGAATATTTTTTTTCTTGTTTTCCTCCTCCAAAAACTAGGTGCGTCTTGTGGTCTGGTGCGTCTTATAGAGCGAAAAATACGGTACTTAAAAAAACAACAACAACTAGAATCCTTTTTGTTGGGGATAGCTCAGATGGAAATTCCCAGGTGTCAAAAAAGGTCATTTAGGTATGCAACAACTGTGGGCCTGTGTTTTGTTAGCCCCAAAGTGGGAAACAAGTCTCAACTGAAGAAGAATGGCAACTTAAAATTGATGGAATATGCGCAGCTTGTGGATCTAACACATGGGTAGGCAAACTAAGGAGCGGTGGCCAGATGTGGCCCAATAGCCTTCTAAATCTGGCCTGCGGGCGGTCTGGGAATCAGTGTGTTTTTACATGAGTAGAATCTGTGCTTTTATTTAAAATGCATCTCTGGGTTATTTGTGGGGCATAGGAATTCGTTCATCCCCCCCCCCCCCAAAAAAATATAGTCTGGTCTATCTCCCTGCTTCACCTTTTCTCCACAACAGGATCTAGAGCATTTACTGCGGTGGAAGAGAAGCCTGGATTATTCAAAGACCTCTTGCTTGCTACACATTCAGGCTGACCACCTTTTCTATCGAAGGTTTGGCTCCATCGAAGCCGTGATCGCCCAGGTACCAGAATCTACAAAGGAAGCCTCTTAACCAGGGGCGGGGGGTGGGGGGGGGTAGAGAAAGTTGATTCCATTCTCATTTAAAGCTTGTTGTTGTTGTTTAGTCGTTTAGTCGTATCCGACTCTTCATGGCCCCATGGACCAGAGCACGCCAGGCACCTCTGTCCTCCACTACCTCCCCCAGTTTGGTCAAACTCATGCTGGTAACCTCGAAAACACTATCCAACCATCTCGTCCTCTGTCGCCCCCTTCTCTTTGTGCCCTCCATCTTTCCCAGCATCAGGGTCTTTTCCAGGGAGTCTTCTCTTCTCATGAGGTGGCCAAAGTACTGGAGCCTCAGCTTCAGGATCTGTCCTTCCAGTGAGCACTCAGGGCTGATTTCCTTCCGAATGGAGAGGTTTGATCTTCTTGCAGTCCATGGGACTCTCAAGAGTCTCCTCCAGCACCATAATTCAAAAGCATCAATTCTTCGGCGATCAGCCTTCTTTATGGTCCAGCTTCCAAGCCACTCCAGTATCCTTGCCAAGAAAACTCCATGGACAAAGACAACAGGCATTTAAAGCTGGATTTATCCAATTTGCAATTTCTCAAAAACAATACGAGAACTATAGCGCTGCTCCCACCGTCGCCATGTTTTCCCTCACGGACACTCAGAAAACTGGAACGGGTCTCACAGGTTTTGGAGTGTTTTTCCTTTTCTTTGGAATGATCCTTATTTTTGACAAAGCACTTTTGGCTATTGGGAATGTTTTATTCGTGGCTGGCCTGGCTTTTGTGATTGGTTTAGAAAGGACATTCAGATTCTTCTTCCAGAAACACAAAGTGAAAGCCACCTGTGCGTAGCTTCGAGAACACTGTCCCACCATCTCGTCCTCTGTCGTCCCCTTCTCCTTGTGCCCTCCATCTTTCCCAACATCAGGGTCTTTTCCAGGGAGTCTTCTCTTCTCAGGAGGTGGCCAAAGTCTTGGAGCCTCAGCTTCAGGATCTGTCCTTCCAGTGAGCACTCAGGGCTGATTTCCTTCAGAATGGAGAGGTTTGATCTTCTTGCAGTCCATGGGACTCTCAAGAGTCTCCTCCAGCACCAGAATTCAAAAGCATCGATTCTTCAGCGATCAGCCTTCTTGATGGTCCAGCTCTCACTTCCGTACATCACTACTGGGAAAACCATAGCTTTAACTATACGGACCTTTGTTGGCAAGGTGATGTCTCTGCTTTATAAGATGCTGTCTAATTTTGTCACTGCTTTTCTCCCAAGAAGCAGGCATTGATCGCTGCCTTGCCGTGGCGAAGGGGCTTGAAGAACTCAGAGGAGCTGAGACCTAGCTGCTTTTTATACCAGTAATGTTTGCGTGGCCAAAGGATCTGGTCCTCATGATTCTAAAGGAAGGGCTGATTTAATCAGGAACACATAGGGAGGTAGCTAATACTGAGCGAGACAATACAGGTCATTCGTCAGCAGACCATGCGACTCTTCGTCCCAGGGAGGTGGGTTCGAGTTCCACATAGGGCAAAAGATTCCTGCATTGCATTCAGTTGGATTAGATGATCCTTGGGATCCCTTCCAACGCTACTATTCTGTGATTCTATGGCTGCTATTGAAGGAATGGGTTTCTGTGCAGCCAGTTTGAAATGGGACCCAAAAGCCCCATTTTTCCTCCTCCAAGGGAGCATTTCTAAAAAGCATTAACTTGAGCTTTTCTAGCTCAGGAAGCTTGAGCTTGAGTCAATGTATAAACAGAAAGCCAGCTGTATAAACAAGTGCTCAAAACCCTCTCCTTTATCAGTCCGTGACGGCAATGGGTGGCCTTGCCAGTTCCAGTAGAGCAGGGATGGCACGTCTGGGTTTTATTTTACGTCCTGACCACACTGACGTACAGACCTTGTCAGCCACCCGGGAACAGCGCCAGGAGAGCTCTTAGAGTTGGTGACCTCTTGCTCCAAGATAAGAGTATAGGAATAGGAACAGGAATAACCTTTTATGGTCAAGAGTGCCGGAACAGGAACAACTCTTTATGGTCATGGATGGTGTCAGAAGTGTCAACTTACGTGTATAAGCTGACGTGGTTAGATTCCTGAGGAAGGGGGGGAGAGGGTGCCTGGAGGATATATATACTGCATGTAATTTCTAATTTCTTTGGACTTGCTGTGGACTGACCTCGCAAGTGCCTTCTGCTATCGGAGAGCAGAATAAACTTTCTATGAATCAACCTCGGTGTCATTTGACTTCCTTTCTCCCTCCCGGGAGCAACACAGACCCCACCAGTCGGTAAAGTCTAATAAGGCTACAGTATGGGCTATTTTAGGGACACGGGTGGCGCTGTGGGTAAAAGCCTCAGCGCCTAGGGCTTGCCGATCGAAAGGTCGGCGGTTCGAATCCCCGCGGCGGGGTGCGCTCCCGTTGCTTGGTCCCAGCGCCTGCCAACCTAGCAGTTCGAAAGCACCCCCGGGTGCAAGTAGATAAATAGGGACCGCTTACCAGCGGGAAGGTAAACGGCGTTCCATGTGCTGCACTGGCTCGCCAGTTGCAGCTTGTCACAATGTCCACGTGACCCGGAAGTGTCTCCGGACAGTGCTGGCCCCCAGCCTCTTGAGTGAGATGGGCGCACAACCCCAGAGTCTGGCAAGACTGGCCCGTACGGGCAGGGGTACCTACCTTTTATGGGCTATTTAGAGTCTTTCCTAGCCCTCCCATCTCTTTCTATCTTTCTCTCCCACCAGATTGCCAGCTACATAAATGCTGTAAATGCCATTTACGAAGGGGCAGAATTTGATGGAATCAGGCACATCGACTTCAAAGTTAAGACCATCAACGTAAGCACAGGCTCTCTTCTTAGTAGAGTTTCTACAGGGATATATGCTCAGTATTTATCACCCCTGCTATGCAAAAATCTCCAAATGAATCCGAACTTCAATGTCTAAAATCCCTGGTAGAGGACAAGGATCTTGAGATCACGTTAAAGGTAGCCAAATTCTGTGCGATTGCCATAAAACTTAGGGAACAAGCTGTGCTATCATAAGGATTAAGGTTTTAAATGATAATTTTAGGTTATATGTTAGTGACTAAGTTTTAATTTCTATATTTTTTAACTGTTGGATATCTGTATTGTCCCTGTTATACCTAATTGCAAATTCAAATGTATCCCTATTATGTTTTATGTTTTTTCCTTGATATTGTATGTGGGCTGGAACTGGTCTGCGACCGAAATAATTAAATTCATTCATTCATTCCTCTCCTTGTCCTTCCTCCCCTGCAACAAAAACTCTGTGAGGTGAGTGAGGCTGAGAGACTTCAGAGAAGCGTGACTGGCCCAGCAGCTGCATGTGGAGGAGCGGGGAATCGAACCCTGTTCACCAGATTACGAGTACACCGCTTTTAACCACTACACCACACTGGCTCTGTGTTACTGTGCAGGGTTTCAGGCAGTCCCTGAGGTGCCCTGGGTCGAAGTTGTTTCTGGGCTTTGTAAATCAGTGCAAAATACTAAAGCAGCGTCACGTGCCCAGGTGTGTCTTATTCTTCTTCCGCAGATCGTGGAGGAGGAGGACCGCTCAGAGTCGCCCTTCATCAGTCCAGAGATGCTCTTAATGATGCACTCCAAAGCCAACTGGAACAGTTACTGCTTAGCTTTCCTGCTCACCGACAGGGATTACAGCGGAGTTCTGGGCATCGCTTTCAACGGACAACCTGGTGAGTGAGCAGAGAGGCGGTTCAACAGCCCCAGTCCTTATCTTTGGAAGGAAGAACATACAGCCAAAGACCAACCTATCTGGATAATTTTTTATTGCTCTGTTAATAACTCGCCACCCATCACCAAATAAATCTTAGATAAATACCGTATTTTTCGCTCTATACGACACACTTTCCCCCCTCCAAAAATTAAGGGGAAATATTTGTGCGTCCTATGGAGCGCATGCAGGCTCCTTGGCTTCAGCGATAGCAACGTGAAGCCTCCAAAGCGCAGAGGGAGCGCTCCCTCCGCGCTCTGGAGGCTACACGTTGATTCAGGGATAGCCGCCTGAAGCCTTTGGAGCGCAGCGGGACCTCTAGTTTGGGGGTGGCTGCGCAAAGCCTCCGCAGGGCAGCAGGATGAAGGCACCCCGCTGTCCTGCGGAGGCTTCACAGGCTGTCCCAGAAGCCTCCGCAGGGCAGCAGGATGAAGGCTCCCCGTGCCTTGCGGAGGCTTCGTACAAAGCTAGACCAGCTATCCCAGCGGCTATCCCAGAAGCCAGAACAGCAAGAGGCTTTCCCAGAAGCCAGATCCCTCTTGCTGTTCTGGCTTCTGGGATTCAGATTTTTTTTTTCTTGTCCTCTCCCCCCCCCAAAAACTAAAGGTAAAGGTCCCCCTGCCCGTACGGGCCAGTCTTGCCAGACTCTAGGGTTGTGCGCCCATCTCACTCTATAGGCTGGGGGCCAGCGCTGTCCGCAGACACTTCCGGGTCACGTGGCCAGCGTGACAAGCTGCATCTGGCGAGCCAGCGCAGCACACGGAACGCCGTTTACCTTCCCGCTGGTAAGCGGTCCCTATTTATCTACTTGCACCCGGAGGTGCTTTCGAACTGCTAGGTGGGCAGGCGCTGGGACCGAACGACGGGAGCGCACCCCGCCACGGGGATTCGAACTGCCGACCATGCGATAGGCAAGTCCTAGGTGCTGAGGTTTTACCCACAGCGCCACCCGCGTCCCTAAACAAGGTGCGTCCTATCATCTGGTCCGTCCTATAGAGCGAAAAATACGGTAATACAAACCAACAACACGTCCAAAACACTGGCGACACAAACAAGAATAAGTTAACAATAAATAAGAGGATAGGGTTTTAAACACATACACACATTTAGAACCACAAAACTGGCTGGGGTTTTTTGACAGGGGTTCAGAGAACAGGGGGACATGATAAGTCTTTTCTCTCTCACCCCCCCAAGACCCCGCTTTTGATGTTTAAGGCTTCTTTCCATGTTTCTTTGATTTCTTCTGCCTCACAAATCTTACATTATCTTTAAAGGAAGAACCTTAGGTTTGTTCCCTGTCATCTCCAGGCAAGGCTGGAACAAGACCTGGGATAGCTCAGTTGGTAGAGCATGAGACTCTTAAATCTCAGGGTTGTGGGTTCGACCCTACGTTGGGTAAAAAATTCCTGCACTGCAGGGAGTTGGACTAGAATGACTCTTGTGGTCCCTTCCAACTCTACAATTCTATAAAGACCCTGGAATCCTGGAGAGTCGCTGCTGACAATATTGAGCTCCGTGGCCTGATAGTCTGACCTCCAATGTCCCTGATCTCTCGAGTTAGGGGTTTTTTTCCTTGTTAATATCTACTTCCCGGGACGTGGGTGGCGCTGTGGTCTAAACCACTGAGCCTCTTGGGCTTGCCGATCAGAAGGTTGGCAGTTCGAATCCCTGCGATGACGGGGTGAGCTCCCGTTGTTCAGTCCCAGCTCTTGCCAACTTAGCACTTCGAAAGCACACCAGTGCAAGTAGATAATGTTCAGTTTCAGTTTCTGTTAATTGGTTCTCGTGGGAAACTTGCAGATTCTAGCTTCGCACAATTAACTCAAGCTGGTGTCAATTTACTCTTGGCAGAAAGCCCAGGTCTGCTTGACCTAGAAACTACTCACTCTGATTGGTTAACGACCAGCACTCAACTCTGTTATCAAGGGATTGCTAGCTCAGTTTGATGTGAGGTGTTGTTAGGAGTAGAAGTGCTGTGTATGGTTTTGAGAGAGAGAAAGAGAGGGTTTATTTTACTTTTACTTGTATGCAGAAACTCTGCTGTTTTATTTTCTCCTTTTTAATAAATCCTGTAAATAGTTATTCTGAGTCTAGCTGACTTGTCATTACTGCCGCAACTAGCTTCTTCGCTGTGCAGGAAAACTCTGCTACGTTTGGGCTAAAGCCAGTAGGGCTATGCCTGACACTCCAAAGTTCCATGAGGTTATGGGCATTGTGCTGCCAGCCTGAGTTGCGGTGGTGTCAGCATCAACGGCGTTGGTTCCAGTAGTTCCAGAAGTTGTTGTTCCTGCTGGTGCAGCAGATGGACTCTGGCTGGTTCCTGACCGTGGTGAGCTGGTGACGCAGCGGACACAAGGACAACAGCTGCAGCGTGTGAGTGCTGGGTGCTGTGGTTCCTGTTTTCTCTCTCGGTGGTCGTGAGTAGCTGGTTCCGGGTTCCAGGGACATCGCTCTTAAGATGGCCTCACAACCAGTTCAGATGGCTTTTGAGCGTCTGAATGACTCCAATTACTTGCTGTGGTCGGAACGCATGCAGGCAGTGCTGCAGAGGGATCGTCTCTGGCAAGTGGTGAGTAAGTTTCCTGTGAAGCCTGATGATGAAGACCTCGATAAAGACCAAAGAGCAAGGGCCACAATTGTCTTGGGGCTGGAAGATTCCCAGTTGCCGTATGTGAGGGGAATCAAGACAGCTAGAGGTGTGTGGCAAGCACTTAAAGAACTCCATGTGCGTGAGACAGCGGTTTCCAAGCTGTTCATTCGCAAGGCATTGTACAAGGCAATGTTACAGCCTGGGGTTACAATGCAGGAACACCTACACAGTTTACAGTTAAAGTTTGTTGCGCTACAGGAAAGAGACTGTGCGTTAGACCAGCAGGAGAAAGTGGCTATTATTTTGAGTTCTCTCCCAGAAAGCTGGGATAATTTAGTTTTGTCTCTAGAAGGCATACAGGAGCGTGATTTATCAGTCAGTTACGTTACTGGGCGTTTGATTGAAGAATGGCAGAAGAGGCAAGAAAGATCGTTGGCTGCAGAGGCTTCTACAGGTGGGCGGTTTGGAAGGAGTTCTCATGCCGTGCCAGAGGTGAAGCAAAAGCAGCGTACCGGTGAGGAGTCAGCGTTTGCTGTTAGGCGTTGTTTCCGATGTGGGTCTTCAGCGCATCTGAAACGACAATGTCCGGAGTTGGTCAAGTCTCAGTTGCCGGCGCAGGAGCAGAGACGAGATCAGCAGCAGCAGCAGCGTAAAAAGAAATTCTTCAAACGAAAACAGTCGGCTCAGCTGGTGACCGGTGAGGTCAAGATTGCTGATGAGAAACAAGCGGTCTGGGTGGTCGATTCGGGAGCATCTCGCCACATCGTGAATTCAGATGAATTGTTTGTTTCCAAGAACTCAGCACAGCGCAGCCAGGTGGCTCTAGCAGACGGAAGTACTTCCTAAGTGATTTCGGGGGGTGCAGTTTTTGTTCCTTGTCTTCGTGAATGTCTGCAAAATGTACTTTGTGTGCCTTCATTAAGGAGCAATCTGATGTCTGTAGATTGTTTGCTAAAAGCTGGGTTTAAAGTGCATTTTGAAGGAGACAGTTGCATCATTAAGAAGGCTGGTGAGATTTTAGGCACTGCTAAGTCAGAGGGAGGCTTGTTTTGGCTTAAAGCAGGATCTCAAGTTGCAGCAGTAGTCAGTAAATCTCAGCCTGCAGTGAATAACAAAGCTATACATGACAACTGTGTGCACTTATTGCATAGGAAAATGGGGCATGCTTGCTGGAAAAGTGTACTAAAAATGTCTGAATTGGCTGATGGGGGTAATTTAAAGAGTTGTAACAAGTACCTTGATTGTAATGTGTGTAAAAAGGTCAAAACCCACAGAGTCTCTTACCCCAGAAGTGACAGAGTTAGTGAGTCACCGCTACAGCTGGTTCACATGGATGTAATTGGTCCATTTGCTGTAAGCAGGGGTGGATCGCGCTTTTCATTAACAATTGTGGATGACGCCACGCGTTATTCTTGGGTTTTTCCCATGAAGAATAAGGGTGACGTGTTCACTAAGTTTAAAGGCTGGGTGGCATCTGTGGAAAGATTTCTGTCCATTAAACTCAAAAGGATTCAGACGGACAGAGGTGGCGAATTTATGTCAAATGCCTTTAAAGATTGGTTACAAAAGCGTGGCATTGGGCATAGAAAAACGAACGTTTTTTCCCCAGAGGAGAATGGCGTTGCAGAGCGGAAAAACAGATCTTTACAAGATATGATGTTTGTCATGCTTGACGATGCTGATTTGCCCATGTCTTATTGGGGGGAGAGCATGCTCACCGCGTGTTATCTCCAAAACAGGCTCTTTCATCAAACAATAGGTACAACCCCGTACTTTAAATTGTTTCAGAAAAAACCCAAAATTGACCATTTGCATGTGTTTGGATCAAAAGCCTGGGTATTAATTCCGAAACAAATGAGGAAGAAGGGAGATCCTAAGACCAAACAGTTAGTGTTTGTGGGTTACCAGGAGCTGGGAAAAGGTTTCCGTTTTGCTGAAGGGACAAATGGCATTGTGATCTCCAGGAATGCCAGTTTTTGTGATCATAGTGGCTGGGAGAGACTACATGCCAATACTGAAGTTTGGTTTGAACCTTCCCAGGAGCTTCATGACTCTGAAAGTAGACACAGAGAATCAGAGTCTGAGGGGGAGGAAAGTTCAGATAAGAGCTCTCAAGAAAGTGGAGTTAGCCAAAGACCAGTTGCTAAGCAACAAAAGAGAGGTCATAGTTCTGAGGAGGAAAGTGGGTCAGAAGAAAAATTTTCTCCCAGAAGATCTAAAAGACAAAACAAAGGAGTGCCTCCGGTGCGTTTTTCCCCAGATACTGCAAATGTGTTTAGTGTAATTGCAGAACCCAAGAGTTTTCAGGAGGTGTTAAAGTTACCAAAAGAGGAGGCAGAGCTCTGGAAACAGGCAATGGAGGAAGAGATGTCCTCTCTGAATGAGCACAAGGTCTTTACACCAGTAGCAGCGCCTGAGGGGGCAAAGATTGTAGGCTGCAGGCAGATAAACAAACTAAAAGGTTTGCCAAGCAATTGTCCAGTAAGTTCAAAGTGAAAGACTTAGGCCCGGTTAGGACATATCTAGGGTTGGAAGTGTGCTGGGCCCAAGATGGCAGCTGTCTAATTAGTCAGCAGAACAAAGTCAAACAACTACTGACTACATACAGGATGCAGGATTGCAAAGGGGCAGCGGTGCCTATGGATCCAGGTTTCATAAAAACACTTCATATAGATGAGAGTCCTGAATTTGAACATCCTGATGTATATCACTCTGTAATTGGAAGTTTATTGTATCTAGCACAGTGGTCCAGACCTGATATTAGCTACGCAGTAGGCATATTAAGTAGATTGGTCTCAAAACCCACACTAAATGCCTGGAAAGGGGTAAAACAAGTTCTGAGGTATCTCAAACAGACAATTGGCTATATGTTACTGTTATGTAGTGTAGTTTCACCCTGGGCCAACAGGGGGATACTGTATATAGTTTTCACTCAGGTCTGTAGATAGTTTTCACTCAGGTCCGCGGCAGTTATTTTAGGCGGGAACTCTGGGCTGTTGTGGTTACAATGTGACAGCCGGCTGCCTATAAATACAGGCCGGCTGAGCTGTTCACTGTCAGTTCTATTCCAGCTTACCATAATAAAGAGCTACTTGAAGAGATCGCTGTGCCGGCTGCTATGTCAACCCACGACTTAACACTGGCGACGAAGGTGGGATGGATGGACATCAGAGCACAGCCAGATGCGGCCAGCCTCTGAACTGAGCTGAATCACTGAGCTGAATCACAGAGCGAAATCACTGAGCGAAATCACTGGGCAGAACCAGTTCAGAGCTGACTGTTCTGGCTAGAGCACTGTGTTCCATCCATCGCCCTTCACGCCGGCATCGGAATCATGGCTTCACTTGTGCCTCTACCGCCGTTTGCGCCAGCCTCTGAATCATGGGACTCCTACCTCGCTCGGTTCGACTGCTACCTCCAAGCCAACGAACTGACAGCAGTATCACAGGATCGGAAGCGGGGCCTATTCCTCAGCCTCTGTGGGCCTGAGGTGTTTGAGACGGCCCGAGCGTTGGTTGCGCCTGAAGCAGTCCAGGCATCACCATGGGACACGATCCAAGAGAAGCTCCGCAACCACTACGCACCAAAGCCGTCCAAGATTGCTGCCCGCCATGCGTTCTACCACAGGAACCAGGCAGAGGGGGAGTCAATCAATAACTACACCACCGCCCTACGACAGGCTGCAATGCACTGTGAGTTCCGAGACTTAGACGATGCCCTGATGGATCGAATCGTCTGCGGGGTCCGGGACATCCATCTGCAACGGCGTCTCCTAGCCAAGCCAGACCTCACGCTACAGAAAGCCATTGAGGAGGCTGTGGCCTCAGAAGCTGCTGAACGCTCCGCTCAGGAGATCCGCAAGTCCAGCAGCCTGCGTCTTGCTAGGGAGCCCGTTCCGGTGCATCATGAAGAGGCCAGCAGTGAGGAGGCATCCTCCAGTGAAGACGATGATGTGCACCAGACAAAGCGGGAGCGCAGGAAGTTCCAACAGAAGTCCAAGGGCCAACCGGAATGTGCTGGCTGCGGAGGCAACCATTCCCGTGCCAAGTGTCGATTCAGAGACGCCATCTGTAGGAGGTGTTCCAGAAGGGGCCACATCGCTAAGGTCTGCCGATCGGCTCCGTCTGACACCCCCCCTTCATCGACTCGCAAGTCCAAGTCTTCACTCCAGTCTGCCAAGGAAAGTTGTTTCGCTCTCACCAACTGCCGCTGCCCGTCTGGAACCACGATTGGCCAAACCGACTCACCTACGAGACGCAAGCTGAACGTCACGGTGCTCATTGAAGGAGCTCCATGTGACATGGAGATCGACACCGGGTCTGCCCTGTCCATCGTGTCATGGAGCACCATCAAAAGACTGGTACCCAGAGTGTCCAAAAGGCAACTCGACTCTCACCGCGTACACCTGAGAGACTACCAGGGAAACGACGTTCCCGTGGTAGGCGTTGGCCGGTTCCGGATCGCCTTCAAGGATTTTTCGGGCCTGCTCCGGTTGGTGGTGGTCGAAGGTCAGCGGCCAAGCCTCCTAGGGCTAGACTGGTTTGATGCCCTCGGCCTGGAAGTCACCGGCATCAACTGCATCTCTAACGCAGAGACTGAGGGTCTGGTCAAAGACTTTGCCGAGGTTTTTGACGGCACCTTGGGCCAATATACAGGTACGCCCATCTCCTTTAGCCTGGATCCACAAGTCGCCCCCATCAAGCTAAAGCCACGCCGGGTTCCCTTTGCTCTCAAGGCTAAGGTGGACGAACAACTGGACAAACTGATCGCTCAAGGAGTTTTGGAGCCGGTTGACCACGCAAAGTGGGAAACCCCCATCGTCACGCCTGTCAAGCCAGATGGGTCGGTGAGAATCTGCGCTGACTACAAGTGCACGATCAACAAGGCACTTCAGCAGCACGCTTATCCGGTTCCTGTTGTCCAACACCTGCTGCATTCCCTGGGTGAGGGTAAGGTCTTCGCTAAGCTGGACCTTGCCCAAGCCTATCAACAACTGCCAGTCGATGATGCCACTGCTGAAGCCCAGACGATCGTCACCCACCGGGGGGCATTCCGTTGCCGCCGGTTGCAGTTCGGGGTGAGTGTGGCTCCTGGCATCTTCCAAAGCCTTATGGAGCGTCTCCTGCAAGGGCTTCCGGGCGTGGTACCATATTTTGATGACGTCTTGGTGTCTGCAGACTCACACCAGCAGCTGTTCGAGCGCCTCCGTGCCGTGCTGACCAGGTTCCAGGAGGCCGGGCTCAAGGTAAAAAGGGAGAAGTGCCAGATCGCCGTTCCACAGGTAGAGTTCCTGGGCTATCTTATCGATGCCTCCGGTCTTCATCCAACCACAGCCAAGATCCGCGCTATCCAGCAGGCCCCCACTCCAAAGAACAAAACGGAGTTGCAGGCGTTCCTGGGGCTGCTGAACTTTTATAACATGTTCCTGCCCCACAAAGCCACAGTGGCTGAGCCTCTTCACCGACTCCTTAGCACTAAGACGCCTTGGGCCTGGGGTCATCGGGAGACGGCGGCCTTCAACGCGGTCAAGGCTCTCCTTTCTTCGGACAGTGTGCTGGTACAGTACAGTGAATCCAGGCCGCTGGTCCTTGCCTGCGACGCCTCACCTTTTGGCATCGGGGCTGTCCTTAGTCACCGTTTTCCAGATGGAAGAGAAGCACCGCTCGCCTACTTTTCCAGGACACTATCTCCGACGGAACGGAATTACAGCCAGCTCGACAAGGAGGCATTGGCACTTGTGGCTGGAGTGAAGAGGTTTCATGAATACCTCTATGGCAGGACTTTTGACCTCATCACTGACCACAAGCCACTCCTGGGCCTCCTCGCCGGTGATCGTCCAACTCCACCGGTCCTCTCACCACGCATGCTGCGATGGACTGTTTTCCTGGCTGCCTACCACTACCGGCTCATCCATCGCCCGGGGAAATCGATGGGCCATGCCGACGCCCTCAGCCGTTGCCCTCTTCCAGCATTTGTGGAAGACCCGGCTCCAGCTTCATCGCTCCTTCTGATTGAGGATCTTCCGGAAGCGCCTGTATCAGCTGCCACTGTGGCCTCCGCATCTGCCCAGGATCGCACCATCAGCCGGGTGCTCAACTGGGTGTGGAGGGGGTGGCCACAAGGGCCCTTTGCATCGGAGTTCCAGCCTTTCGCAACCAGACAACATGAACTCTCAGCTCATCGCGGCTGTCTGCTGTGGGGAGACCGCGTCGTGATTCCCCAGGGACTCCGTCAGCGCATCCTGGAGGCTCTGCACGTTGGCCACCCGGGAATTGTCAAAATGAAGGCGTTGGCTCGGTGTTACGTCTGGTGGCCTAATATGGACGATGCCATCACTGCCTGGGTGTCCGCCTGTCAAGCGTGCCAGGAGTCGAGGCCTGCACCACCGGCAGCTAAGGGATACACGTGGGAGACGCCAAAGACACCCTGGTCGAGGGTGCACATCGATCTGGCTGGCCCCTTTCACGGCCGGACCTTTATGGTAGTGGTGGACGCCTATTCCAAATGGCTGGAGGTCGCCCTGATGCCCTCCACCACTACCGAAGCTGTCATCCGGGTGCTGCGAGGCCTGTTTGCAACGCATGGGTGTCCTGATGTCCTTGTCTCTGACAACGGATCGCAGTTCACATCAGGCACGTTTGAGCGGTATCTTTTGGGACTGGGCATCCGCCATGCCCTAACGGCACCCTTTCATCCATCCAGCAACGGGCAAGCGGAAAGAATGGTGCGCTCGACAAAAGAGGCACTGGCGCGCCTGGACCGGGGAGACTGGCATGAGCGGGTCGCCGAATACTTGTTCGCGCAACACATCACCCCTCATGCGGCCACAGGGAGGAGTCCTGCGGAACTGCTTATGGGCCGCCGCCTCAGGTCACCGCTCGACCGGCTACACCCAGACTTTGCCGTGGCTGAACCCCCAGGCTGTGCCAACGCACCACGGTCATTTGTCCCAGGAAACCAGGTCTTTGCCCGGAACTATGTGGGGGACATCCCTTGGGTGCCAGCCACAGTAGTGGGAGTCACTGGACCTCGCTCGTACCAGGTGGCACTCGAAGACGGGCGCTTGTGGCGACGGCACATAGACCAACTTAGGCGCAGGGTTGGGGACTTGGACACTACCGAGGTGCCCCCAACTGCGCTTGCGGCTCCAGAAGAGACACGTACAGATGGCGAGGCTCCACCTACACCTCCCTCGCAAACTGCCAGCGTGGAGCCGAACCAAGCCGTCTCAGAACAGACTCAGACCACTCCACTTGCGGAGGCTCCACTCACAGCAGCGGATCCAGGGGAGTTGGTTCCAACGCCACCTAGGGTCGCACCACAGCCTCAGCGAGAACTGTGTGGCCCTCCGGACTTGGCTACCAGTCCCCGGCGGTCTGGCAGAGTTTCCAAGCGCCCAACTCATTTAAAGGACTATGTTGTTGGACAGGTATCACTGTTGGTCTAAGTATGGGAAATGTAACCGATATGCTTTTGTGCCTAATTGAACCATTACGCGTAGTGCTGTATATAAGGAAACCATTACGATTGTAACTAACGCCTTATCTCGGTGGGGAGGGGTGTTATGTAGTGTAGTTTCACCCTGGGCCAACAGGGGGATACTGTATATAGTTTTCACTCAGGTCTGTAGATAGTTTTCACTCAGGTCCGCGGCAGTTATTTTAGGCGGGAACTCTGGGCTGTTGTGGTTACAATGTGACAGCCGGCTGCCTATAAATACAGGCCGGCTGAGCTGTTCACTGTCAGTTCTATTCCAGCTTACCATAATAAAGAGCTACTTGAAGAGATCGCTGTGCCGGCTGCTATGTCAACCCACGACTTAACAGTTACAATTAAATTCTTCAGAGGATGAAATGTTGAGTTGCTACTGTGATAGTGACTGGGGAAATTTGCCGGATAGAAAATCTGTCACAGGACTAGTTATAATGGTCGGTGGAGCTTTAATCAGCTGGCGGTCTCGCAAGCAAGACGTTGTAAGTGTGTCATCAACGGAATCAGAGTACGCCGCATTGAGTGAATTGTGCAACGAGGTGATTTATTTCAAGCATTTGTTAGCAGATTTAAATGTAAATTGTGGAGAACCAGTACAAGTTTACATTGATAATCAAGCTTGTATAACCTTAAGTAAAACAGAGGGTTTCAAATCGCGTTCCAAACATATCTCTGTAAAATACCAAAATGTACGTTGCTGTGTACAAGACAATATAATCACCTGTACTTATGTATCAAGTGAAGAAAATGTAGCAGATGTGTTAACTAAACCATTGGCAAAGATAAAGAACAAGCGAATGTGCAAGGGTTTAGGTTTGCTGGAAAAATGATCTCCTACATAGGTGTATTTGGTGTTAATTGTTCAGCAGAATCTGTGAGGGGGTGTTCAGTTTCAGTTTCTGTTAATTGGTTCTCGTGGGAAACTTGCAGATTCTAGCTTCGCACAATTAACTCAAGCTGGTGTCAATTTACTCTTGGCAGAAAGCCCAGGTCTGCTTGACCTAGAAACTACTCACTCTGATTGGTTAACGACCAGCACTCAACTCTGTTATCAAGGGATTGCTAGCTCAGTTTGAAGTGAGGTGTTGTTAGGAGTAGAAGTGCTGTGTATGGTTTTGAGAGAGAGAAAGAGAGGGTTTATTTTACTTTTACTTGTATGCAGAAACTCTGCTGTTTTATTTTCTCCTTTTTAATAAATCCTGTAAATAGTTATTCTGAGTCTAGCTGACTTGTCATTACTGCCGCAACTAGCTTCTTCGCTGTGCAGGAAAACTCTGCTACGTTTGGGCTAAAGCCAGTAGGGCTATGCCTGACACTCCAAAGTTCCATGAGATAAATAGGTACCGCTCCGGCGGGAAGGTAAACCATGTTTCCGTGTGCTGCTCTGGTTCGCCAGAAGCAGCTTAGTCATGCTGGCCACATGAGCCGTACGCCGGCTCCCTCGGCAAGTAAAGCGAGATGAGCGTCGCAACCCCAGAGTCGTCTGCGACTGGAACTTACGGTCAGGGGTCCTTTACCTTTTTTTATCTACCTCCCAGGTGATTCTGGAGGGATCTGCTCAAAGCAGCGCACTTTCCAAGACAAGGAGGTCTCGATGAACACAGGGCTGATCACGTTGCAGAAATATGGACAGCTCCTTCCTCCGAGGATGATCCACGTCACGCTTGCCCATGAGCTCGGACACAGCCTGGGTGCCTACGTGAGTTTGTTGCTTTTCCGGCGTGGAAAACAAAGAAACAAAGCCAGCTTCCCACACCGTTTCCTTTCGTGATGAGTCCAGCGTCCTGGGTGCTGAGCTCAGATAGAATGGGCAATGCTGAGTCATCCGAAAAGCAAAGAGCAAGCTGACCTTTTACTGCCGATTCAGGCTCCACGCCGTGGCAACCCTACAATAAATGCATTTATTGTACGTTTCCGAGCACAATTCAAAAAGGAAACAAACTCGCAAGAACTCGCAAGACGTTTCGTCCTGCGAAGCAAGCCCATAGGGAAATTCGTCTTGCGGAACGACTCAAAAAACGGAAAACCCTTTCGTCTAGCGAGTTTTTCGTCTTGCGAGGCATTCGTCTTGCGGGGCACCGCTGTAGATGACACTCACAGCATTAGAAAGTGATGTGCAAATATGGCTAAAACAGACAATTAAAACAATGTACAACAATAAATTTAGAAACAATGTGCAACAATAAACTATCCCAGGGAGTTGACTCGGAGTCACCCATGGAACCGAGTTTGGGGATTTTCATGCCAGACTATGTTGAGTTGGGCGATGGTCTGCGCCTACAGATTTGTACACAGAATCTGGCGACCATCCAGGTCTTCTTCTGATCTCTGCCTAACAGCAAAAGGTTAAATTTTTGCTTTTGCAGGAGGTCGGTGAGCCTCACCAGTAGGGAATCAATGAACTTACTGCGAAGAGGGTGTTTGTTTTTCAGCACGACGAGAGCAAAGAGTGTTCCAGTTTCCACATCGACACCACCAAGGGGAAGTACCTGATGTTCAGCTACGCCACGGATGGGGAAGAATTCAACAATGACAAATTCTCCCCCTGTAGCCGCGCCTACATTGCAAACCTCCTGAGGCTCAAGAAGGACAGCTGTTTCGTTGGTGAGAGAGCCTGACTGTCCTTTGGTGCTTGTTTAATCCCGCTGCCTTATATTGGCTGAATTGGTAGGGGAATGAGTTATTTAGGGCTGTCAAAAGTAGGAAGGGATGGATCAGGCTATTTTCCTTCCATGGGGCCCAACAGAATCTTCAGTCCACTTTTCACTGTCTGCAGATTTATTAATTTCTTAAACACATAAAATTTTGCATTGAAATCATTGCAATTTTCCAGATGCGCTTTCCATAATAATAATAATAATAATAATAATAATAATAATAATAATAATAATATTTATTTATACCCCGCCCTCCCCAGCCAAGGCTGGGCTCAGAGCGGCTTACAAGCAATAATAAAAACAAGTTGAATGGTTACAATTTAAAAACAAAATTAAAATACAACATTAAAATATTGAAACATTAAAATATTAAAATGTAGCCTCATCGCAGGAGGAGAAGGAAAGGAAAAAAGAAAGAGGGGGAGGGAATCAAATTGGCTCCAAGCCAAAGGCCAGGTGGAACAACTCTGTCTTGCAGGCCCTGCGGAAAGAAATCAGTTCCACCAGGCCGGAGCCAGTGCTGAAAAGGTCCTGCTTCTGGTTGAGGGTAATCTAACTTCCTTAGGGCCCGGGACCTCTAGGGTGTTACTATTTATGGACCTTGAGGTTCTCCGTGGGGCATACCGGGAGAGGCGGTCCCGTAGGTACGAGGGTCCCAGGCCGTGAAGGGCTTTAAAAGTCTAAACCAGCACCTTAAATCTGACCCTGTACTCCACCGGGAGCCAGTGCAGCTGGAAAAGCACACAGCATTATATTGAACTAAAGCCCTACTCAGAGTAGGCCCAACGAAATGACCAAACTTCAGTTAGCCACGCCCATTGACTTCAATGGGTCTACTCTGAGTAGGACTTACTGAGAAGCTCAGTAAACAATATCTTTTCCAGCATAGCAGGAGGTTGGATTAGATGCCCTTTGGGGGTCTCTTGCAACTCTATGATTCTATATCTCTTTGGATTTCCTGCACATCCTATAAGATCCAGTTCTGCAGGTACGATCCGATTTTCGCAAGGCACAGCTGTGAAACGAAAAGAAAAGCTCTCGGACCCCTGGGAATTAATCGGGACACAATCCAACCAGAATATGGGTCAAGCAAAAGTGTGGATGAATCCTAAGAAATCAGGCAATGTGAGAGCCAATGTGTTAGTTTATATTTGGTTAAAAGTAAAAATACTACAGATTATGGTAAAATAAAAGGAGAATTCTCTGGATATCCAGGTTTGGGGCAAGTTTTCTTTTGTGAGAGAGCTCCAGCAGAGATTTAAAATATGCAGCAAAGTAAATTGTGGAAATATAGGTTGTTAGACCTTTAAAATATCCCCTCTCAAAGTTCCTCTCCTTCCTTTACCATAGAAAGAAACCACTTTTGGTAAGTTACAAATGGTTTACTTACAAACTTTCCAAAGGTCAGATTCACGTGTTTTTCCATATAGCAGCAGCAAAAAAACGCAGGCAGTTTAACTTAGGTTCCCAAAATGGTAAAATGTTTCTAAATCATATGTATAAAAACACAAAGATGGCTTGCTAAAGCCAGGTGGTTAGAGCCCTCAGCTTAGACCCCTTATTGGTAGGGTTCACATGGTGGAAGCTGGAGAACAAAGAGTTTGGCAAAGTGAGAAGAAGAGTAGAAGAGTTTGGATTTGATATCCCGCTTTATCACTACCCTAAGGAGTCTCAAAGCGGCTAACATTCTCCTTTCCCTTCCTGCCCCACAACAAACACTCTGTGAGGTGAGTGGGGCTGAGAGACTTCAGAGAAGTGTGACTGGCCCAAGGTCACCCAGCAGCTGCAGGTGGAGGAGCGGGGAAGCGAACCCAGTTCACCAGATTACAAGTCCACTGCTCTTAACCACTACACCACGCTGGCTCTCGAGGGGTGTGTGACCTAGCTAAGCCTGGCAGGACAGCTTACTCTATGGTCTTAACCCCTTCATGCATTAATTAGGATTAAGCACGTTGGTTACATGAGGCTGGATATATCCCAGAACCGCATCTTTTCCCCACAACCTCTCCTTTGGCATTTTCCTTCCAGAAACAGACCGTCCCATCTGCGGGAACCGGATTATGGACCCAGGAGAGGAATGTGACGTTGGCAATGATGCCACAGACCCCTGCTGCTATGGTGCGGCAGAGCCCAGCGGGATCCGTTGCCGGTTGAAACCGGGAGCTCTGTGCAGGTAATGGTGGGGACATGTGGCTCGCTTTGCCCTCTGCTTTCACAAATTTGTGCTTATAGTCCTCACCGTTAAATCTCTCCTCCATCCTCTCTCCGTACTCCACAAGCTCATCTGCATAGCTGTCAACCGTCCCTTATTTGGCGGGAAAGTCCCTTATCCCAGCTCTGCGTCCCGCTGCTGTCCCTTATTGATGATGTCCCTTAAATTTCCCGGGTTTCAAAGGAAGCAGCTCCTCTCCCTCCCTCCCTGCCGGCCAGGGAGGAGGGAGGCTCCAACTGTGTTGCTTGGCTGCGTTGCTCACCCAATAAGGAGTCTAAGAACGACTGGGGGGTGGAGCTTGCATGCCTTGTGCCGATCAAATCGGCTGCTTTGCCTGGGGACTCGCCTTTGCTCAGCGCTTCCCAGCGGAGAGGTGGCGGTGGTTTTCCTTGCTGCGTCCCCTTTGCCGGGTTGCTGCGCTGTGGGAACCACCGCTTGAGGCTTCGTTTGGCTGCTGGCTGGGCTTTCTGCCTTTGGCTTGGAGGGGCTCAGAAGCTGAACATACCTGTGCCTGGAAAATCCCTTATTTTGGCTGCTGGTCCCTTATTTTCAAATCTGTAAGTTGACAGCTATGCTCATCTGTTCCTTTGCCCTGTTTTGCCTCTTCCTCTTATTCCCCCCCCCCCAATAATTTTTATTAAGTTTCATACAAATATGACACATACTGTAAAACAAGTAACACAAAAATTAAAAAAACAAACAAAACTAGTAAGACGAATAAAAACAAAAAATATAACAACAAACACATAAACAACACAGATTAATTAATTAATTAAACTTCCAATCTCTTAAACATATTATTTGACTTCCTCTAGTCCCTCCCATCTGAATTTCCTTGTATCTGAATGTAACGGTTTTCCAATATCATTATTCAAAAAACAATATTCCATTTATAATCAGATTTCTTAACTTTTCTTGACCTTCTAAATCTCATTTCTTTAACTAACTCCTAATTTAATCCTAGGCCTGTTTGGTACTTTCAAGTAACTTCTAGTTTTTAACATTACAACATTTATTAAAATAGTCTTTAAATTTCTTCCAATCTTCTTGATATTCCTCTTCTTTCTGGTCGCGGATCCTACCGGTAAGGTCAGCTAGCTCCATAGTAAAGGTAAAGGGACCCCTGACCATTAGGTCCAGTCGTGGCCGACTCTGGGGTTGCGGCGCTCATCTCGCTTTATTGGTCAAGGGAGACGGCGTAGAGCTTCCGGGTCATGTGGCCAGCATGACTAAGCCACTTCTGGCGAACCAGAGCAGCGCACGGAAACACCGTTTACCTTCCCGCCGCAGCGGTACCTATTTATCTACTTGCACTTTGACGTGCTTTCGAACTGCTAGGTTGGCAGGAGCTGGGACCGAGCAACAGGAGCTCACCCCGTCACAGGGATTCGAACCGCCAACCTTCTGATCGGCAAGTCCTAGGCTCTGTGGTTTAACCCACAGCGCCACCCGCGTCCCTCAGCTAGCTCCATAAAGTCCATCAAAATTCAAGCAGCGGTTGTGGCATACAAAAATACCTTTATATCTTTCTTGAGCAATTCAAGACCTGTTATTCCGGGGGAAAAAGGCCTCTGGTTGTGTTGCCTCCTCCTCTTAGGCTCTGGGTGCTGCACCCTGAGAAATTCAGCTCTCTTTATTTTGTTTTTTAAAGGGAATGTTTCGGGCCTTAAGGTTGAATAGGTAGATCAATTTGAAAGCAGACAGAGATACTCCTGGGTGTGAACACACATTGGATTATAGGTTCATTTTCCTCTATGGTTTGGTGGAAATTCTGGGCTGTCCATTACATGTGGGGATGACAAAGGCGTTGAATGTTTTTTTTAATCCTCCGGCTTGTCAAGAACTCATCCCATCCTGAAAAAACGAGAATGGCAGGAGAGGGAAGTTTAGCACAATCCTTTTCCTTGGGTGCGGGACGCGGGTGGTGCTGTGGGTAAAACCTCAGTGCCTAGGACTTGCCGATCTTCAGGTCGGCGGTTCGAATCCCCGCGGTGGGGTGCGCTCCCATCGTTCGGTCCCAGCGCCTGCCAAACTAGCAGTTTGAAAGCATCCCTAAGTGCAAGTAGATAAATAGGGACCGCTTACTAGCGGGGAGGTAAACGGCGTTTCCGTGTGCGGCTCTGGCTCGCCAGATGCAGCTTGTCACGCTGGCCACGTGACCCGGAAGTGTCTGCGGACAGCGCTGGCTCCCGGCCTGTAGAGTGAGATGAGCGCACAACCCTAGAGTCTGTCAAGACTGGCCCGTACGGGCAGGGGTACCTTTACCTTTACCTTTACTTTCCTCGGGTGCTCTATCTCTACATTGTTTTGGGTTTTCTGATTCAAGTATGACACACAAACATCCACGCAGGGGTGTCGTTGCCCAGGGTCACAGTGGTGTGTGTGTGTCATAGACCCATTAATTTTTGGGAGGTGGGTTCCAGCAGATTATCTATGTCAGCATCCTACAAATCCAACTCCCTATAAGTTACCGTATTTTTTGCTCTATAGGACGCACCGGACCACAAGACGCACCTAGTTTTTAGAGGGGGAAATCAAGAAAAAAAATATCCCAGAGCTTCTCGGGGCTGCGGGGGAAGCCTGGGTCGTCCCCCCCCCCCAGCCCCAAAGAGCAAAGAAGCCCACTGCCTGCCTTGGCTTCTGCCATAGCCGCGCAACTTCTACAGCCGGGAACTAAACCTCTCCAGTGCGGCTAAAGAAGCGTGGCTAAAGAAGCCAAGGCAGCGAGCAGGATGGATCATGAATTGTGTAGGCTGTTTATGTTGGCCAGATTTAACATGTTTCCCTCGGCAGTAGTGAGAGGAAGATACTTAGCTATCCCAGAATCAGAGCGTCTCTGCAAATGCAGAAAACAGGAACCCGATACTCTAGAGCATATATTCTTTTCCTGTGATTTTGGCAGTTATGCCAGAAGACAATTATTTGAGGCCCTAAAATTTAATAGACAGTTTTTTACACAACCAACTGTTCAGGACCTGCTGGCGGACAGCGATGATCATATTACTTTAATAGTGGCTGAATTTTTAAGTGCTGTCCATGAAGAAAGAATGGGCCATGACAAAGAGACTTAGTGGTTCTTAATGGTAGGTGATGTTGCTGTGTTGTATTATATTATCTATGTACATCGATTTATTTCTTGGAGTTAAGAATAGGACTAGGATAAATTGTGTTCGTTGAGCCCGTATTTTATACAGTCTGTATATGATGTTTGTTTGATAATGTGTGGTGTGCTATGCCTAATAAAGGATTTTGAATTGAATTGAGCTTCTTTAGGCTTGCGCAGTCTCTCCTGGCTGGAGAGGCTGCGTGCGGCTATGGCAATACCCCCACCTCCCGCAAAAGCCCATAGGAGCCGCGCACCCTTTAAAGAGCGAGCGGCTCCTGCAGGCTTTTCTACGAGGAGGGAGAAGGGACTGACTGGCCGCGCCAGTCCCTTCTCCCTCCTGGGGAAAAGCCCGCAAGAGCCGCGCGAAGCTTGTGTGCGGCTCTTGGGGGCTTTTCCTGCCTGCCCCCCCTGCATTCGCTCCATAGGACACACAGACTTCCCCCCTTAGTTTTTAAGAGGGAAAAAAGTGCGTCCTATGGAGCGAAAAATACGGTACATTTTGCACCAGTTCATGCCTTGCTGCTCCAGATTTCTGGGGTTAATTGCCCTCTACGTAGCTAAAGAAGGAGCCTAATAGATCATCAGTTTCCTCACCTACCTTAGATTTGTAGTTTTGCAAGAGAACTTCCATAGCTAAGAGTACTGGCTCTGCTTTCTGCTTCCTCCTCCCCTCTCCCCAACTTCCATTCTCCGGAGAGGAGCTTGAAATGGGCTTCATATGAACTCCATTTGAACAGCAATAATAATAATAATAATAATAATAATAATAATAATAATAATAATACAGTGGTGCCCTCGCAAGACGAATGCCTCGCAAGACGGAAAACCCGCTAGACGAAAGGGTTTTCCGTTTTGGAGGTGCTTCGCAAAACGAATTTCCTATGAGCTTGCTTCGCAAGACGAAACTGTCTTGCGAGTTCCTGCAGGGGTTTTTTCCTCCCCCCCCCTTTTTCCCAAGCCGCTAAGCCGCTTATCAGCTGATCCGCTGATCCGCTAAGCCGCTTAACAGCTGATCCGCTAAGCCGCTAAGCCGCTTAACAGCTGATCGCTAAGCCGCTTATCAACTGATCCGCTAAGCCGCTTAACAGTTGATCCGCTAAGCTGCTAAGCCGCTTACAGCGAGGCACCACTGTAATAATAATAATAATAATAATAATAATAATAATAATAATAATACATTTTATTTATACCCCACTGTCCCCGGCCAGAGCCGGGCTCAGGGCGGCAAACACCAATAAAATTTCAGTAAAAACGTAATAAGAAAAAAAGAAAAACAAAAAACAATTTAAAATACAGGTAAAAGTGCAATTTAAAATCCAGCCTCATTTTAAAAGTCAAAACCATAAGGGGAGGGAAACATAAGGGTCAGACTGAGTCCAAACCAAAGGCCAGGCGGAACAGCTCTGTCTTGCAGGCCCTGAGGAAAGATGTCAAGTCCCGCAGGGCCCTGGTCTGTTGTGACAGAGCGTTCCACCAAGTCGGGGCCAGAACTGAAAAGGCCCTGGAACTATAGTTGAGACCAATCTAACCACCTTGCGACCTGGGGCCTCCAAAGTGTTGTCATTTGTGGACCTTAAGGTCCTCCACGGGGCATACCAGGAGAATGTCATTAGAGTGGAAATAATAAGTCCGCAGAGTGGTCCAGTTGAGGATTTTGCAGAGCATATTGGATGGTTCTTTCGTGTATGTGTGTTGCTGTTTTTTAAGTCCTAGCCAGGGACTCTGCTGCAGTCACAAATGTGCCCCCAAACCCCGAGGGGAGCGATGCCAGGTGGAGACCGACTGCGCTTCAGAAAGCACCTGCTCTGGGGCAGCAGCAAAGTGCCCGCCACCCCTTCCGAAAGCAAACTTCACCCTCTGCGGCATGCGGTCCCGGGTGTGTCTGAACGGGGTGAGTTTTCACAGAGTTGGAGGCTATTGGCCATTGGCCGTGACGTCCTGGGGGATACCTCCAATTTCCTGGGGCACTCTGCCAAATACTGGGAGCTGAGAGCCTTCCTTCCTCTGTCTCTTTCAAGCTCTGTGTGGGCTCCCTCTGCACGCGGCACGAATTGGAGCAGTGCGATTGCGTCACCGATTCCCTGAGAGAGAGGTGCCAGCTCTGCTGCCAGCTTCCAGGTCCTAATTCATTTAAAAAAAAAAAAAAATCAAGCAAATGTATTATGGTGGTGATACTGTTGCAAAAACCAAACTCTACAAGCATCTCTTATTACAAAGAAGTGGGGGGGGGGGCGTTGCGGCACTCATCTCGCTTTATTGCCTGAGGGAGCCAGCATACAGCTTCCGGGTCATGTGGCCAGCAGGACTAAGCCGCTTCTGGCGAACCAGAGCAGCGCACGGAAACGCCGTTTACCTTCCCGCCGGAGTGGTACCTATTTATCTACTTGCACTTTGACATGCTTTCGAACTGCTAGGTGGGCAGGAGCAGGGACTGAGTAACCCTGTCGCGGGGATTCGAACCAAATTGGAGGCTGAAGCAAGAGAGGTGGGAGGCCAAGAGGCAGAGAAGAGTCCAGCTGCAGCCACGGGTGTCTTCTCCTTCTGCTGCAACCAGCTCTTCTTCCCCCTGGACTCACAGAATCAGGAGAGGCATGAAAAGAGCGGAAGAGAAGTTAGCTTCATGCAGGCGTAGTCTCAGATTGCTGGGAAAAACTCTAGAGAGGAGGGAACTTAGGGAGCTGTGGGAAGGTGGGAGCCTTCAGTCTTGGCAACTGATCCATGGGGGCAAGACCTGCCAGAAGATGAGTTGCTGTGCTCATTAGGCCTGACACCCCTGTGCAGATCGTGCTTTTGCTAATAAACAGTTAATTCCCACTTGCATGGTGGCTCACTCCTGACAGTTCCCCATCTCTGATTGTTGTTGTTGTTGTCGTTTAGTCGTTTAGTCGTGTCCAACTCTTCGTGACCCCATGGACCAGAGCACGCCAGGCACTCCTGTCTTCCACTGCCTCCCGCAGTTTGGTCAAACTCATGCTGGTAGCTTCGAGAACACTATCCAACCATCTCGTCCTCTGCCGACCCCTTCTCCTTGTGCCCTCAGTCTTTGGACGCCGGTCTGAGGGGCTCATCTTCCAGAGTCATAACTTTTATATGCCTGTTGTCTTTGTCCATGGAGTTTTCTTGGCAGGGATACTGGAGTGGCTTGCTGGTTCCTCCTCCAGGTGGATCACGTTTGGTCAAAACTCTCCACTATGACCTGTCCATCTTGGGTGCCCTGCTCAGCATAGTTCATAGCTTCTCTGAGTTATTCAAGCCCCTTTGCCATGGCAAGGCAGTGATCCATGAAGGGGTCCCCATCTCTGATAGAACATGTAAAATCTACACAGAGGACAACTGCCCCTGCCCAGTTTTTATTGATTCAAAATATTTCCAACACGACTTCTGAGTCTATTCAGCTCTAATTTATTGAACAGCCTCCAAGGAGCTGAATGCAGGCAGGCGAGAAAAGGAAAATTGAAATTGGCTGCCCCTGAGCCTTGCTGGTCTTGGCTAACTCTCTTTTCCTAAACCACTTCTGCCAGGGAGAGCCGACACGTGCGCCAGCACTGCCTCTGCCGCCTGGGGCCGTTTCTTCAACGGCTCCGAAATCCCACTGATCCCGGGTTCGCCGTGTGGGGGCAAGGCCGGCTACTGCGACAAATTCCACATCTGCCGATTCGTCGATGAGGACGGGCCCGTCGCACGGGTGAAAAACTTCATCCTGGACTTCATCGAGATGGAAGACGTCGCCACCTGGATGAAGGTGAGAAGATAGCTCAGTCGGTAGAGGGTGGGACTCTGAATCTCTGGGTCGTGGGTTCGAGCCCCACGTTGGGCAAGGGGCTGGACCAGATGTCCCTCAGGGTCCCTCGCAACTCTACAAATCTATGCAGGAAGTGTCCCAGGTTCAGTCTTCAGTTGTTGTTGTCGTTTAGTCGTGTCCGACTCTTTGTGACCCCCTGGACCAGAGCACGCCAGGCCCTCCTGTCTTCCACTGCCTCCCGCAGTTTGGTCAAACTCATGCTGGTAGCTTCGAGAACACTGTCCCACCATCTCGTCCTCTGTCGTCCCCTTCTCCTTGTGCCCTCCATCTTTCCCAGCATCAGGGTCTTTTCCAGGGAGTCTTCTCTTCTCATGAGGTGGCCAAAGTCTTGGAGCCTCAGCTTCAGGATCTGTCCTTCCAGTGAGCACTCAGGGCTGATTTCCTTCAGAATGGAGAGGTTTGATCTTCTTGCAGTCCATGGGACTCTCAAGAGTCTCCAGTATCTCCATACAATTATAGATGTGATGGCCTGGGATTTGGACTCGGATGCTGAACCCGAGGGATCCCAGCCTGCACAGGATTCCCCGCCTCCAGAACCAGCTGAGCCGGGGCTGGGTCATGAGCCTGAAGGGTCCTCACCTGTGCTGGGTCCTCAGGTGCCGGCACCAGCTGAGTCTGCTCTGGCTCCTGAGGAGATGAAGGACCCATTGCCTGCAAGTGCTCCACTCTCAGCCCTGTCAGGGGAAGGTGAGGTTGCCTCTGGGTCTGGGAACCCTCCAGCCTCTCCTGAGCTGCAGAGGCTCAGGGCAGAGAGGCGGAGGGAACTAAGTTCCCGCAGGAGGAGGGCTCGCCTCCAGGCCAGGAGATGCGAGTCACCTGAGGATCGGGGCTGCCCTATGCCTCGGGGCAGATAAAAGCTGGCCAGCCCCAGTCCGAAGTTGCTAGTTCCTGCCTGAATCCTGTCCTGCTTTCCTGCCTGAGCTCATGACCTGCCCTGGCTCCCTGCTTGCAAGCCTGTTCCTGACTTCACCTGACTCCCTGCCCTGCACCCAGCTTCAGCTACTACGGACTGCCTTCACGCTGCACCTTTGACCACGGACCGGACTTGGACCTCGCCTCTTGGGCAACCCACGGGACCAGCACAATAGAATTGGAAGGGACCCCTAAGGGTCATCCAGCCCAACCCCCCTGCAACACGGGAGGGAGATGACGGCAAAGACCCATGCCCAGACCCATAGCAAGAAAGAAGGCTTATGAAAATCAGAGTCCCCTCCTGGCTGTGGTTCAGTGATGGAGGGCATCCTTTAGTCTTCGGATTCAATCTATCTCCAGTTAGGTGTGGGGAACCCGCCTCTGACACCCAATTTAAGATTTTCACCCTGGCTGGGAGAACACGACCATCTGGATTTGGAAACCACGACCTACTGACTAATCAGTGCCCCTTCTCTCCACAGACACGCTGGTGGGCCATCCTTCTGATGGTTTTGACTTTGGCCGCGATGATGGCAGCAACCATCTTCCTCTTTGGGAGGACGGTCGAGACCGAAACAGGTACTTTTTAAACACACCCGCCCCCGTGGCCTGCATTGCAGTGTAAGACCCCTTTCTGGATCTTTACCAACCATGGGCAAGGTAAGGCGAAGCGGGCTGCAAAATTCAGAGACGTTTTCAGCATTTCAAACAAAGGGTGTATTTCAGTTTGGCTATTTCAAATGATAACTTTAATAATAATAATAATAATAATAATAATAATAATAATAATAATACATTTTTATTTATACCCTGCCCTTCCCGGTTCATGAAACCGGGCTCAGGACGGCTAACAACAAATTTAAAACACTTAATTGTAGAAGCAGCATAAACTACAGTATAAAAACATGAATAACAGTAAAATTTCAAAGTTCAGAAATCAATTTGGGGAAAATCCATCTAATAAGCATTAGATAGTCCCCAGGGCTAGCTGGCTGAATTGGTCCTACTTGGGCCAGCGAGGAGGTCAGGGGAGAATTAGCTGTGGGGTCTCAGAGCGGGTGATCTTCATAAAATCATCATCATCATCATGCTGCTGCATCCAACTAAGTTCTACTCAAAGTAGAACCCATTTAAATTAATAGACCTAAGCTAGTTATATCCATGTATTTCAGTGGGGCTACTCTACATAGTGAGAGGGACGTGGGTGGCACTGTGGGTTAAACCACAGAGCCTAGGACTTGCCGATCAGAAGGTCAGCGGTTCGAATCCCCACGACGGGGTGAGCTCCCGTTGCTCGGTCCCTGCTCCTGCCAACCTAGCAGTTTGAAAGCACGTCAAAGTGCAAGTAGATAAATAGGTACCGCTCCAGCGGGAAGGTAAACGGCGTTTCCGTGCGCTGCTCTGGTTCGCCAGAAGCGGCTTAGTCCTGCTGGCCATATGACCCGGAAGCTGTACGCCGGCTCCCTTGGCCAATAAATCGAGATGAGCACCGCAACCCCAGAGTCGGCCACGACTGGACCTAATGGTCAGGGGTCCCTTTACCTTACTCTACATAGCACATGCAAAACATGGCTTGCTTTGGACAAGCACTTCTGAATTCCAAAAAATCCAGGCAGCGCACACCTCTCTATCTTCCGCCTCTTAAGAGAGAGAAGCTGAGTGTTTCCCCCCTCATTTCCTGCAGTTGAGAGAGCGACGAGGGCTTCCGATAAGAAGATTTCTCTCAACCAGCGCCCAGAGAACCAGCATGCTTTCTTCTACTGGGAACACGAGGAGATCTATATCGAATCCCTGCGGCAGGAGTACGAAACCATTATATAGAGCAGTGTTTCCCAACCGGTGTTCCGCGGCACACTAGTGTGCCGTGAGACCTTGCCTGGTGTGCCGCGGGAAAAATTGGCGGGGGGGAATAAAGGGGGAAAAATTTATTCCCCCACCGCCAGGCGTGGGGCTGGGGCGGGGGAAGCTTATTGTTTAGATTTAGCTCCCGCCAGGGACAGAGTCGGGAAGGCGGATTGGCGGAGGGAGCGGTGGGCGTGGCCGCGCGCGAGGAGTAGGCGGGGGAGCCGAGGCGCGAAGCTCGGGGGTTGGCTGCGGCGTCTCCGATCGCCGCGCGGGGATTGGTGGCTCCGCCGTTCCGTCGTTAAGCCGGCGGCGCGTGGGGAGTGGGCTTTCGGCGTTTGGGCTTGAGAGGGAGAAGGAAGCAGGCAAGGCGGGCGGGGGGAAAAGAGGAGTTTCGTTGCTGGAGAACCTGAGCCCCTTCGGCCACCCGCTCCGCTTCCAGGTCCAATTCGAGTGCGGGGAGGCGTTGCCTCACGGTGAGTACGCGGGGGGGGAGGAGAATCTCCCGCGCCAGGAGCCTCGTTCCCCAACCGACCCTCAGCCCGAGCCAGGTTCCGTCGCACACGGCGGCCGCCCGCAACCGACATCCGGGAGCCCCCACCCCTCCGCCCAGGATGGCAGCGCTGGGTGCCTCCACTCCCGGGGCTTCCGCTGTGGCTTTATTTTGCCAGCCTGGACCCGGCTCTCCACACAGGGGCTGCTACGTGGGCGCTGTACCTTCTAACTACCTTTAAAAATAAAAATAGAGCTTTTATGAACTTGGTGCCTTAAGTTTTTGGGCTGCAGAGACTTAATTGGGGCGAGGCTGCTCTTGAGATGGTGTGTGTGTGTGTGCATATACATATACATATAAATACACACACTTAAAAATGCCACCGGATGTGGAGTGTCCTTCTGACCATTCTGCTGAATGAGGCCTTGGCCTCTGCCAGGAAGCCCCAGCCGGCAATACTGTTGGTCTGGGCAAAGAGCCAGTGTGGGGTGGAGATTTGGGCTGAGGAGACCACGGTTCAAATCCCTACTCAGCCAGGCAGCTCTCTGAGTGACCTTGAGCTTGGCATCTAACCTACATCACAGGGTTTTTAGAAGTGGGTTGAGGGTGAAAGCTATGCATGTCTCATTTAGCTCCTTGGGGTAAAGGTAGGATTTAAATTGGGGGTCATCAACCTTTTTCAGCCATGGGCCTGGCCACCATCCCTCAGAAGATGTGTGCCAGAATATATTTTTTTTTTTGGGGGGGGGGGGTTTGAACAAATTCCTATGCCCCGCAAATAACCCAGAAATGCATTATAAATAAAAACACACTGATTCCTGGACCATCCGCGGGCCAGATTTAGAAGGCAATTGGGCTGCATCCGGCCCACGGGCCTTAGGTTGCCTACCCCTGATATAAATGAAATAAAATAGCATTGGCTGTTTTGGGGTGGCATTGGCTGTTACACACTGTTGGGAGCCCCAGCGCAGGCCGTGTCCTGACCTCAGTGCCAGCAGCCTGAGGGCAAGGTGTAGCTGCTTGATGAGATCAGCAGAGAGCTTCGGAATGAATGCCCGTATTCTTTCCCCCCAATAAATCATAGGCTCTTTATTTGTTCCTATTACACTTTCGTGCGTCCCTCCCGGCGTGACGCTGCGCGCTGACGTCACGGGGCTGTAATGGTGGTGTGCCTCGATATTTTTTTCATGAAACAAGTGTGCCTTTGCCCAAAAAAGGTTGGGAAACACTGATATAGAGCCCCCCACTCCTTCAAAAGGCAGTCCGCGGGGCTATGCTTGAATCTCCTGAACCTGCAGTTGCTCACAGAATCCTAGAGTTGGAAGGGACACCAAGGGTCATCTAGTCCAACCCCGCCTGCAATGCAGAAATCTCAGCTAAAGCATCCATGACACATGGCCATCCAACCTCTGATTAAGAACCTCCAAGGAAGGAGAGTCCACCACCTCTCGTGGGGGTCCGTTCCATTGTTGGACAGCTCATACTGCCAGTTTTTCCTGATGTTTAGTTGGAATCTTCTTTCTTGTAACTTGAAGCCATGGGTTCGAGTCCTGCCCTCCAGAGCAGGAGAAAACAAGCTTGCTCCATCTTCCATGTGACAGCCCTTGAGATATTTGAAGGTGGCTCTCATATCTCCTCTCAGTCTCCTCTTCTCCAGGCTAAGCATACCCAGATCTTTCAACCACTCCTCATAAGGCTTAGTTTCCATAGCTTTAATCATCTTGGTTTCCCTCCTCTGCACACCTTCCAGCTTGTCAACATTCTTCTTAAATTGCGGTGCCCAGAATTGGACACCGTATTCCAGGTGTGGTCTGACCAAGGAAGAACAGAACGGGACTATGTCCCTTGATCTGGACACTAGACTTCTGTTGATGCAGCCTAGAATAGCGTTACCCTTTTTTGCTGCTGCATCACCCTGTAGGCTCATGTTAAGTCTGTGATCTACTAAAACCCATAGATCCTTTTCACATGCACTGCTAGTATGCCAGGTGTCCCCCATCTTATATTAGCGCAGCACGCTTAGATTTGTTCTCCCTTGTTAAGATTCCTGCTCTGTGATTGCAGTCATGGGATTGTTGTCTATCACATGACGGTGTGTGTTTTCATTCCACAGAGTGGGAAGTGATGGAGACAGGATGTTTGTGTTACTGTGTTCCGTGAAGTGGGACTATTGCCCTTTGTTCTTTTTCTCTTTGCTGTCTGGTGCTAGAGAGAGAGGGAGCCATGTTGCAGTGCTCCGTGTGTGTTTATATGTAAATAAAGTAGATTAGCCAAAATGCTGAGCTACTGAGTTCTGTTATGCAACTGCGAAATACTCTGCGGATCTGTAAGTGTGATGATGGCACAGTTGCTGTGATGTTCGGGCAGAAGAAAGCTTTTGAAGCTCCCGATCGACCAGTCAGGCATGTGTCTCTGCCAGGGTCCTAATCGAGAGTTGGGGATCCTAACATTCCTTAGTGTAGAACATTACATTTATCCCCATTGAAATTCTTTTTGTTCATTGGGGTCCAGTTCTAATTCGGGTCCAGTTCTCTTATCTATTAAGCTCACACTGAATCCAGATTCAATCTTCTCCATCCTTGTTGATAAGACTCCTGCAAAGAAATGCTACCAGCTACCAGGAAGCACTTCATCGTTCCGTCACACTCTTGTGTGACCAAGGAAACAGGCTGTGGGGGCGTGGCTATGCAAATCAAGGGGCAAAATGCCCCAGGGAGCAGCAACCTTGATGCTTAGTGGATGGGGCTTTTGTGGGGTCACCACCAAATCTGTGTAGACCAGGGGTGCCCAAACTTTTTCTCAAAGAGGGCCAGATTTGATGAAGTGAACATGCGTGAGGGCCAACCAAAGTTGATGAGGTTTTTCTTACAGTTTTCCCCCAAAGTTGATGGGCTTTTCCCCCGGATTCAAGTTGATGAGCTTTTTAAAAAATTTAACCCCAAAATTGTTGAGTTTTCTTTAGGATTTAACCCAAAGTTGTTGAGTTTTCTTTAGGATTTAACCCAAAGTTGTTGAGTTTTCTTTAGGATTTAACCCAAAGTTGTTGAGTTTTCTTTAGGATTTAACCCAAGGTTGTTGAGTTTTCTTTAGGATTTAACCCAAAGTTGTTGAACTTTTTTTTAAGATTGAAGTTGCTGAACTTTTCTTAGGATTTTGCCCCAGGACATATACTGCCACAGGGGCCTCATTAAATCAACCGGTGGGCCAGATTAGGCCCCAGAAACAGACTTCGGCCATGCCTGGTGTAGACCCGTTCCCTTTTCTCCACACAGGCAAACAACAGCCCAGAACTACTTCCATTCTCCCCTGCTCTGTGGTGCGCGTTGGGTGCCACTCACCCAACTGCTGCCCATTGCCCTCACACTACTACAATTCCCAGAGTTCCCTGCAAAGAGTAAAAGCACTCTGGGAATTGTAGCTCTGTGAGGAACGGGGGTGTGTGTGTGTCTCCTAACGACTCTCAGCACACCCTTATCAAACTACAATTCCCAAAATTCTTTGGGGGTTTAGTTTAGTTTCCCCACAGAAACTAAAGCTTAATTAACTAGGCACTGAACACAGAGCAGGTCCGCCGCTGCCCGGGTGCAGTTGAAAGTGCTTGGACTACTGCAATGCACTCTACATGGGGCTACCTTTGAAGGTGACCCAGAAACTACAACTAATCCAGAATGCGGCAGCTAGACTGGTGACTGGGAGCGGCCGCCGAGGCCACATAACACCAGTCCTGAAAGATCTTCATCGGCTCCCAGTGTGTTTCTGAGCACAACTTAAAGTGTTGGTGCTGACCTTGAAAGCCCTAAAAGGCCTCAGCCCAGTAATTACGGTGGAGGATCCAAAAATTTCTCTTCCTAGAGTGATAGAAAAGATTCAAGAATTTGGGGAAGTGGCAGGATTTAAATTAAATAGAAACAAGACTAAGCTATTAGTAAAAAATTATATATTCTGGACAGTCTTTTCTATCCACGGTCAATGTTTGCCTCTTTATATTTAACATAAATAAAAATATTCAAAATATAACAGGAATTGGGTTCATGTATCCATTTCTGAGCACAATTCAAAGTGTTGGTGCTGACCTTTAAAGCTTTAAACGGCCCAGTAACCCTGAAGGAGCGTCTCCACCCCCATCGTCTAGCCCAGACACTGAGGTCCAGCTCCGAGGGCCTTCTGGTGGTTCCCTCACTACGAGAAGTGAGATTACAGGGAACCAGGCAGAGGGCCTTCTCGGTGGTGGCGCCCGCCCTGTGGAACGCCCTCCCATCAGATGTCAAGGAAACAAACAACTATCTGACTTTTAGAAGACATCTGAAAGCCTGTTTAGGGAAGTTTTAAATGTTTGACGTTTTATTGTGTTTTTCATATTCTTTTGTAAGCTGCCCAGAGTGACTGGGGAATCCCAGCCAGATGGGCAGGGTATAAATAATAATTCTTATTCTTATTATAAAGTCTTTTATTGCAGCCCTTGAGAAACAAGGGCCAGACTCTGGTGCTGAACACCTCCCCATTAAAGGTGGCAAGAGGGTGCCTTATCAGAGAGGCTTCATTTGACGAGGTCCTTCATGTACTTCCATCCATTCTGGGTATATTCACT